>NC_091156.1:33567047-33597047 GCF_040958095.1 Procambarus clarkii | reverse complement strand
GTTAAGTGTCCAAACACTTTAATGATCAACATGAAACGTTACATTATAACAGACTTTCGCACATAAATTTTCTAGTGTTTGTGATGAAATATTTAAATTTGACATCAAGCAAATAATGAAGTACTTTAATCACAATATTTCAGGCTATCACATTCTACTGTTCAATGCTCTTGCTGGTCTTACCTGCTTCTATACTGGTCACTTGGAAAAAATAACGTTTGGTTACCACAGATTATGACATCCATTTTATTAAGTGACGAAAATCTGAAAAAACAAATGAAAAAAACATTATTGAATAATAATTTCGTCGAAACCAAACATTAAGATTTGTTGCTCTTTTGTAACCTCTTGTGCAAACATTGGAAGGACAGATTTCCTGGAATATAAAAAGATATATTTGCTCTGTCCAACATATAGATGAAGACTCTGGTATGGGCGAATAGTTTCCTCATGAACCAAAAGATCTGTAGGAGGTTGCATTAATATAACTGCCAAAAACTGTAGTTTAGAAAAGTTCATATATGACTATTACATTTCCAAGGCCAAGAAGAGAGACCGAGTTAAGACCAAACACGCGACAACGGCACTGCCGAGTGTGACGTTCAGATAATGTTGCACCAGTACCAGAGCTGTAGTGTGAGGCTCTAATGTGAGTGTAGCTATCAGGGACCCTGTAGTGTGGGTGTAGCCACCAGGCACCCTTTAGTGTGGCTGTAGCCACCCGGCACCACTGTAGTGTGACTGTAGCCACCAGGCAGCACTGTAGTGTGACTGTAGCCACCCGGCAGCACTGTAGTGTGACTGTAGCCACCCGGCAGCACTGTAGTGTGAGTGTAGCTACCCCGCACCCTGTATCCTAGTGATGTAATACCCTAGTGATGTAATACCCTAGTGGTGTAATACCCTAGTGGTGTAATACCCTAGTGGTGTAATACCCTAGTGATGTAATACCCTAGTGATGTAATACCCTAGTGGTGTAATACCCTAGTGGTGTAATACCCTAGTGGTGTAATACCCTAGTGGTGTAATAACCTAGTGATGTAATACCCTAGTGGTGTAATACCCTAGTGATGTAATACCCTAGTGGTGTAATACCCTAGTGGTGTAATACCCTAGTGATGTAATACCCTAGGGGTGTAATACCCTAGTGGTGTAATACCCTAGTGGTGTAATACCCTAGTGGTGTAATACCCTAGTGGTGTAATACCCTAGTGATGTAATACCCTAGTGGTGTAATACCCTAGTGATGTAATACCCTAGTGGTGTAATACCCTAGTGGTGTAATACCCTAGTTATGTAATATCCTAGTGATGTAATACCCTAGTGATGTAATACCCTAGTGGTGTAATACCCTAGTGGTGTAATACCCTAGTGGTGTAATACCCTAGTGGTGTAATACCCTAGTGGTGTAATACCCTAGTGGTGTAATACCCTAGTGATGTAATACTTAGTGGAATAATACCTAAGTGGTACAATAATCTAGAAGTGTAATACTCTTTTTGCTTAATAACATGGTGGTGTAATAACCTAGTTGAGTAATAACTTTTGGGTGTAATAACCTAGTGATGTAATAATATAGAGGTGTAATAACCTAGTCATGTAATAATCTAGTGGTGTAATAACCTAGAGGTGAAATAATCTTGTTTTGTAATAATCTAGTGGTGCAATAATCAAGTGGTGTAATTTCCTAGTAGTGTAATAATCCAGTGGTGTAATGACCAAGTCATGTAATAAACTAGCGGAGTAATAAAATAGAAGTGTAATACGCATTTGGTGAAATAATCTAGTTGTGTAATAACCTAGTGGTGTAATTACCTAGTGGTTTAATGACCTAGTAGTGTAATAACCTAGTGGCGTAAAAACTTAGTTGTGTAATAACCTAGTGATGTAATACCAGGATATACCAGAACATATATAATACAAAGAATATTCATTTTCTCACTGTTAAGCTGAACAACAGCTGTCATACATACTGGTCATGTAGTGTATTACTGTTAAGCTGAACAACAGCTGTCATACATACTGGTCATGTAGTGCATCACTGTTAAGCTGAACAACAGCTGTCATACATACTGGTCATGTAGTGTATCACTGTTAAGCTGAACAACAGCTGTCATACATACTGGCCATGTAGTGTATCACTGTTAAGATAAACAAACAGCTGTCATACATACTGGTCATGTATTGCATCACTGTTAAGATAAACAAACAGCTGTCATACATACTGGTCATGTGTTGTATTACTGTTAAGATAAACAAACAGCTGTCATACATACTGGTCATGTAGTGTATTACTGTTAAGATAAACAAACAGCTGTTATACATGCAGAAAATGTAGATAATGAATTCCAAGGGAGTTAAGTGTCCAAACACTTAAATGATCAAGATGAAACATAACATTATAACAGACTTTCACAAATAAATTATCTGGTGTTTGTGGTGAAATATTTAAATTTGACATCAGGCATATAACGAAATATTTTAATAACCATATTTCATCACATCTTACTGTTCATTGCTCTCGCTAGTCTTACCTTGTTCTTGAGTGGTTGCTTATGTCGATGAACTTGGCTATATCAATGAGACCAATTGTGCCCTCCAATTTATTAATTGACGAAAATCTGAAAAACAAAAGAAAAAACATTATTGAATGATAATTTCGTTCAAACCAAACATTAGGATTTTTTTTTGTAACCCCTTGTGCAACATTGGAAGGACAGATTTTCTGGAATTTGATGATATATTTGTTCTGTCCATCATATAGATGAAGACTCTGGTGAGGGCGAATAGTTTCTCATGAACCTGGAGATCTGTAGGAGGTTGCTTTAGTACAACTGCCAGCAACTGCAGATTAGGAAAGTTCATAAATGACTATTACATTTCCAAGACCAAGAAGAGAGATGGAATTAAGATCAAACACGCGACAACGCCACTGCCGAGTGTGACGTTCAGCACCAGAGCTGTAGTGTGAGGCTCTAGTGTGAGTGTAGCCACCAGGCAGCCCTCTAGTGTGAGTGTAACTACCAGGCAGCCCTCTAGTGTGAGGCTTTAGTGTGAGTGTAGCCATCAGGCAGCCCTCTAGTGTGAGTGTAGCCACCAGGCAGCCCTCTAGTGTGAGTGTAGCCACCAGGCAGCCCTCTAGTGTGAGTGTAGCCACCAGGCACCCTCTAGTGTGAGTGTAACTACCAGGCAGCCCTCTAGTGTGAGGCTCTAGTGTGAGTGTAGCCACCAGGCAGCCCTCTAGTGTGAGTGTAGCCACCAGGCAGCCCTCTAGTGTGAGTGTAGCCACCAGGCAGCCCTCTAGTGTGAGGCTCTAGTGTGAGTGTAGCCACCAGGCAGCCCTCTAGTGTGAGTGTAGCCACCAGGCAGCCCTCTAGTGTGAGTGTAGCCACCATTCAGCCCTTTAGTGTGAGGTTCTAGTGTGAGTGTAGCCACCAGGCAGCCCTCTGGTGTGAGGATCTAGTGTGAATGTAGCCACCAGGCAGCCCTCTGGTGTGAGGCTCTAGTGTGAGTGTAGCTACCAGGCACCCTGTAGTGTGAGTGTAGCCACCAGGCAGCCTTCTAGTGTAAGTAGCTGCCAGGCAGCCTGTAGTGTGAGTGTAGTCACCAGGCAGCCTGTAGTGTGAGTGTAGCAACCAGGCACCCTGTAGTGTGAGTGTAGCCACCACGCAGCCCACTAATGTGAAGGTAGCTGCCAGGAATCCTGTAGTGTGAGTGTAGCCACCAGACACCTTGTAGTGTGAGTGTAGCAACCAGGCACTCTGGAGTGAGTGTAGCAACCAGGCATCCTGTAGTGTGAGTGTAGCCACCAGGCACCCTGTAGTGTGAGTGAAGCCACCAGGCACCCTGTAGTGTGAGTGTAGCCATCAGGCAGCCTGTAGTGTGAGTGTAGCCACCAGACAGCCCTCTAGTGTGAGTGTAGTTTCCAGGCATCCTGTAGTGTGAGTGTGGCCACCAGGCAGCCCTCTAGTGTGAATGTAGTTGCCAGGCATCCTGTAGTGTGACTGTAGCCACAAGGCACCCTGTAGTGTTAGTGTACTAACCAGGCACCCTGTAGTGTGAGTGTAGCCACCACGCACCTTGTAGTGTGAGTGAAGCACCAAGCACCCTATAGTGTGATTGTAGCTATCAGGCACCCTGTAGTGTGAGTGTAGCGACCAGGCACCCTGTAGTGTGAGTGTAGATTCCAGGCACCCTGTAGTGTGAGTGAAGCACCAGGCACCCTGTAGTGTGAGTGAAGCACCAGGCACCCAGTAGTGTGAGTGAAGCACCAGGCACCCTGTAGTGTGAGTGTAGCCACCAGGCACCCAGTAGTGTGAGTGAAGCACCAGGCACCCTGTAGTGTGAGTGTAGCCACCAGGCACCCTGTAGTGTGAGTGTAGCCACCAGGCACCCTGTAGTGTGAGTGTAGCCACCAAGTAACCCTGTAGTGCGAGTGTAGCCACTAGGCAGCCTGTAGTGTGAGTGTAGCCACCAGGCACCCTGTAGTGTGAGTAAAGCACCAGGCACCCTGTAGTGTGAGTGTAGCCACCAGGCACCCTGTAGTGTGAGTGTAGCCACCAGGCACCCTGTAGTGTGAGTGAAGCACCAGACACCCTGTAGTGTGAGTGAAGCACCAGGCACCCTGTAGTGTGAGTGAAGCACCAGGCACCCTGTAGTGTGAGTGAAGCACCAGGCACCCTGTAGTGTGAGTGTAGCCACCAGGCACCCTGTAGTGTGAGTGAAGCCACCAGGCACCCTGTAGTGTGAGTGAAGCCACCAAGCAACCCTGTAGTGCGAGTGTAGCCACTAGGCAGCCTGTAGTGTGAGTGAAGCCACCAAGCAACCCTGTAGTGCGAGTGTAGCCACTAGGCAGCCTGTAGTGTGAGTGAAGCCACCAAGCAACCCTGTAGTGCGAGTGTAGCCACTAGGCAGCCTGTAGTGTGAGTGAAGC
Organism: Procambarus clarkii; assembly: GCF_040958095.1. Lineage (NCBI taxonomy): Eukaryota > Metazoa > Arthropoda > Malacostraca > Decapoda > Cambaridae > Procambarus > Procambarus clarkii. The sequence goes on along the minus strand of NC_091156.1, from coordinate 33,592,114 downwards.
CACCAAGCAAACCTGTAGTGCGAGTGTAGCCACTAGGCAGCCTGTAGTGTGAGTGAAGCCACCAAGCAACCCTGTAGTGCGAGTGTAGCCACTAGGCAGCCTGTAGTGTGAGTGAAGCCACCAAGCAACCCTCTAGTGCGAGTGTAGCCACTAGGCAGCCTGTAGTGTGAGTGAAGCCACCAAGCAACCCTCTAGTGCGAGTGTAGCCACTAGGCAGCCTGATGTGTGAGTGAAGCCACCAAGCAACCCTGTAGTGCGAGTGTAGCCACTAGGCAGCCTGTAGTGCGAGTGTAGCCACTAGGCAGCCTGTAGTGTGAGTGAAGCCACCAAGCAACCCTGTAGTGCGAGTGTAACCACACGGCAGCCTGTAGTGTGAGTGAAGCTACCAAGCAACCCTGTAGTGCGAGTGTAGCCACTAGGCAGCCTGTAGTGCGAGTGTAGCCATTAGGGACCCTGTAGTGTGAATGAAGCCACTAGGCAGCCTGTAGTGCGAGTGTAGCCACTAGGCAGCCTGTAGTGTGAGTGTAGCCACCAGGCAGCCTGTAGTGTGAGTGTAGCCACCAGGCACCCTGTAGTGTGAGTGAAGCCACCAGGCACCCTGTAGTGTGAGTGTAGCCACCAGGCACCCTGTAGTGTGAGTGTAGCCACTAGGCACCCTGTAGTGTGAGTGTAGCCACCAGTCACCCTGTAGTGTGAGTGTAGCCACCAGGCTCCCTGTAGTGTGAGTGATGTCACCAGGCAGCCCTGTAGTGTGAGTGAAGCCACCATGCAACCCTGTAGTGCGAGTGTAGCCACTAGGCACCCTGTAGTGTGAGTGAAGCCACCAGGCACCCTGTAGTGTGAGTGACGCACCAGGCACCCTGTAGTGTGAGTGAAGCCACCAGGCACCCTGTAGTGTGAGTGAAGCCACTAGGCACCCTGTAGTGTGAGTGAAGCCACCAGGCACCCTGTAGTGTGAGTGTAGCCACTAGGCAGCCTGTAGTGTGAGTGTAGCCACCAGGCAGCCCTGTAGTGTGAGTGAAGCCACTAGGCACCCTGTAGTGTGAGTGTAGCCACCAGGCAGCCCTGTAGTGTGAGTGAAGCCACTAGGCAGCCTGTAGTGCGAGTGTAGCCACTAGGCACCCTGTAGTGTGAGTGTAGCCACCAGGCAACCCTGTAGTGTGAGTGAAGCCACCGGGCAGCCTGTAGTGTGAGTGAAGCCACTAGGCAGCCTGTAGTGTGAGTGAAGCCACTAGGCACCCTGTAGTGTGAGTGTAGCCACCAGGCACCCTGTAGTGCGAGTGTAACCACCAGGCACCCTGTAGTGTGAGTGTAGCCACCAGGCACCCTGTAGTGTGAGTGAAGCACCAGGCACCCTGTAGTGTGAGTGTAGCCACCAGGCACCCTGTAGTGTGAGTGAAGCCACCAGGCACCCTGTAGTGCGAGTGTAGCCACCAGGCAGCCAGTAGTGTGAGTGAAGCCACTAGGCACCCTGTAGTGTGAGTGTAGCCACCAGGCACCCTGTAGTGCGAGTGTAACCACCAGGCACCCTGTAGTGTGAGTGAAGCACCAGGCACCCTGTAGTGTGAGTGAAGCACCAGGCACCCTGTAGTGTGAGTGAAGCCACCAGGCACCCTGTAGTGTGAGTGTAGCCACCAGGCAGCCTGTAGTGCGAGTGTAGCCACCAGGCAGCCCTGTAGTGTGAGTGAAGCCACTAGGCACCCTGTAGTGTGAGTGTAGCCACCAGGCACCCTGTAGTGCGAGTGTAGCCACCAGGCAGCCTGTAGTGTGAGTGTAGCCACCAGGCAGCCTGTAGTGTGAGTGTAGCCACCAGGCAGCCTGTAGTGTGAGTGTAGCCACTAGGCAGCCTGTAGTGTGAGTGAAGCCACCAAGCAACCCTGTAGTGCGAGTGTAGCCACTAGGCAGCCTGTAGTGTGAGTGAAGCCACCAAGCAACCCTGTAGTGCGAGTGTAGCCACTAGGCAGCCTGTAGTGTGAGTGAAGCCACCAAGCAAACCTGTAGTGCGAGTGTAGCCACTAGGCAGCCTGTAGTGTGAGTGAAGCCACCAAGCAACCCTGTAGTGCGAGTGTAGCCACTAGGCAGCCTGTAGTGTGAGTGAAGCCACCAAGCAACCCTCTAGTGCGAGTGTAGCCACTAGGCAGCCTGTAGTGTGAGTGAAGCCACCAAGCAACCCTCTAGTGCGAGTGTAGCCACTAGGCAGCCTGTAGTGTGAGTGAAGCCACCAAGCAAACCTGTAGTGCGAGTGTAGCCACTAGGCAGCCTGTAGTGTGAGTGAAGCCACCAGGCACCCTGTAGTGTGAGTGTAGCCACCAGGCACCCTGTAGTGTGAGTGTAGCCACCAGGCACCCTGTAGTGTGAGTGAAGCACCAGGCACCCTGTAGTGTGAGTGAAGCACCAGGCACCCTGTAGTGTGAGTGAAGCACCAGGCACCCTGTAGTGTGAGTGAAGCACCAGGCACCCTGTAGTGTGAGTGTAGCCACCAGGCACCCTGTAGTGTGAGTGAAGCCACCAGGCACCCTGTAGTGTGAGTGAAGCCACCAAGCAACCCTGTAGTGCGAGTGTAGCCACTAGGCAGCCTGTAGTGTGAGTGAAGCCACCAAGCAACCCTGTAGTGCGAGTGTAGCCACTAGGCAGCCTGTAGTGTGAGTGAAGCCACCAAGCAACCCTGTTGTGCGAGTGTAGCCACTAGGCAGCCTGTAGTGTGAGTGAAGCCACCAAGCAAACCTGTAGTGCGAGTGTAGCCACTAGGCAGCCTGTAGTGTGAGTGAAGCCACCAAGCAACCCTGTAGTGCGAGTGTAGCCACTAGGCAGCCTGTAGTGTGAGTGAAGCCACCAAGCAACCCTCTAGTGCGAGTGTAGCCACTTGGCAGCCTGTAGTGTGAGTGAAGCCACCAAGCAACCCTCTAGTGCGAGTGTAGCCACTAGGCAGCCTGATGTGTGAGTGAAGCCACCAAGCAACCCTGTAGTGCGAGTGTAGCCACTAGGCAGCCTGTAGTGCGAGTGTAGCCACTAGGCAGCCTGTAGTGTGAGTGAAGCCACCAAGCAACCCTGTAGTGCGAGTGTAGCCACACGGCAGCCTGTAGTGTGAGTGAAGCTACCAAGCAACCCTGTAGTGCGAGTGTAGCCACTAGGCAGCCTGTAGTGCGAGTGTAGCCATTAGGGACCCTGTAGTGTGAATGAAGCCACTAGGCAGCCTGTAGTGCGAGTGTAGCCACTAGGCAGCCTGTAGTGTGAGTGTAGCCACCAGGCAGCCTGTAGTGTGAGTGTAGCCACCAGGCACCCTGTAGTGTGAGTGAAGCCACCAGGCACCCTGTAGTGTGAGTGTAGCCACCAGGCACCCTGTAGTGTGAGTGTAGCCACTAGGCACCCTGTAGTGTGAGTGTAGCCACCAGTCACCCTGTAGTGTGAGTGTAGCCACCAGGCTCCCTGTAGTGTGAGTGATGTCACCAGGCAGCCCTGTAGTGTGAGTGAAGCCACCATGCAACCCTGTAGTGCGAGTGTAGCCACTAGGCACCCTGTAGTGTGAGTGAAGCCACCAGGCACCCTGTAGTGTGAGTGACGCACCAGGCACCCTGTAGTGTGAGTGAAGCCACCAGGCACCCTGTAGTGTGAGTGAAGCCACTAGGCACCCTGTAGTGTGAGTGAAGCCACCAGGCACCCTGTAGTGTGAGTGTAGCCACTAGGCAGCCTGTAGTGTGAGTGTAGCCACCAGGCAGCCCTGTAGTGTGAGTGAAGCCACTAGGCACCCTGTAGTGTGAGTGTAGCCACCAGGCAGCCCTGTAGTGTGAGTGAAGCCACTAGGCAGCCTGTAGTGCGAGTGTAGCCACTAGGCACCCTGTAGTGTGAGTGTAGCCACCAGGCAACCCTGTAGTGTGAGTGAAGCCACCGGGCAGCCTGTAGTGTGAGTGAAGCCACTAGGCAGCCTGTAGTGTGAGTGAAGCCACTAGGCACCCTGTAGTGTGAGTGTAGCCACCAGGCACCCTGTAGTGCGAGTGTAACCACCAGGCACCCTGTAGTGTGAGTGTAGCCACCAGGCACCCTGTAGTGTGAGTGAAGCACCAGGCACCCTGTAGTGTGAGTGTAGCCACCAGGCACCCTGTAGTGTGAGTGAAGCCACCAGGCACCCTGTAGTGCGAGTGTAGCCACCAGGCAGCCTGTAGTGTGAGTGAAGCCACTAGGCACCCTGTAGTGTGAGTGTAGCCACCAGGCACCCTGTAGTGCGAGTGTAACCACCAGGCACCCTGTAGTGTGAGTGAAGCACCAGGCACCCTGTAGTGTGAGTGAAGCACCAGGCACCCTGTAGTGTGAGTGAAGCCACCAGGCACCCTGTAGTGTGAGTGTAGCCACCAGGCAGCCTGTAGTGCGAGTGTAGCCACCAGGCAGCCCTGTAGTGTGAGTGAAGCCACTAGGCACCCTGTAGTGTGAGTGTAGCCACCAGGCACCCTGTAGTGCGAGTGTAGCCACCAGGCAGCCTGTAGTGTGAGTGTAGCCACCAGGCAGCCTGTAGTGTGAGTGTAGCCACCAGGCAGCCTGTAGTGTGAGTGTAGCCACCAGGCAGCCTGTAGTGTGAGTGAAGCCACCAGGCACCCTGTAGTGCGAGTGTAGCCACAAGGCAGCCTGTAGTGTGAGTGAAGCCACTAGGCACCCTGTAGTGCGAGTGAAGCCACCAGGCACCCTGTAGTGTGAGTGTAGCCACCAGGCACCCTGTAGTGTGAGTGTAGCCACCAGGCAGCCTGTAGTGTGAGTGAAGCCACCAGGCACCCTGTAGTGTGAGTGTAGCCACCGGGCAGCCTGTAGTGTGAGTGAAGCCACCAGGCACCCTGTAGTGTGAGTGTAGCCACCAGGCACCCTGTAGTGTGAGTGAAGCCACCAGGCACCCTGTAGTGTGAGTGTAGCCACCAGGCACCCTGTAGTGTGAGTGAAGCCACCAGGCACCCTGTAGTGCGAGTGTAGCCACCAGGCAGCCTGTAGTGTGAGTGAAGCCACTAGGCACCCTGTAGTGCGAGTGAAGCCACCAGGCACCCTGTAGTGTGAGTGTAGCCACCAGGCAGCCTGTAGTGCGAGTGTAGCTACCAGGCAGCCTGTAGTGTGAGTGAAGCCACTAGGCACCCTGTAGTGTGAGTGTAGCCACCAGGCACCCTGTAGTGTGAGTGTAGCCACCAGGCCCCCTGTAGTGTGAGTGAAGCCACTAGGCACCCTGTAGTGCGAATGTAACCACCAGGCACCCTGTAGTGCGAGTGTAACCACCAGGCACCCTGTAGTGTGAGTGAAGCACCAGGCACCCTGTAGTGTGAGTGAAGCCACCAGGCACCCTGTAGTGTGTGTGAGTGTAGCCACCAGGCAGCCTGTAGTGCGAGTGTAGCCACCAGGCAGCCTGTAGTGTGAGTGTAGCCACCAGGCAGCCTGTAGTGCGAGTGTAGCCACCAGGCAGCCTGTAGTGTGAGTGTAGCCACCAGGCAGCTCTGTAGTGTGAGTGAAGCCACTAGGCACCCTGTAGTGTGAGTGTTGCCACCAGGCACCCTGTAGTGCGAGTGTAGCCACCAGGCAGCCTGTAGTGTGAGTGTAGCCACCAGGCAGCCTGTAGTGTGAGTGTAGCCACCAGGCAGCCCTGTAGTGTGAGTGTAGCCACTAGGCAGCCTGTAGTGTGAGTGTAGCCACCAGGTACCCTGTAGTGTGAGTGAAGCCACCAGGCAGCCTGTAGTGTGAGTGAAGCCACCAGGCACCCTGTAGTGCGAGTGTAGCCACCAGGCAGCCTGTAGTGTGAGTGTAGCCACCAGGCACCCTGTAGTGTGAGTGTAGCCACCAGGCAGCCTGTAGTGTGAGTGAAGCCACTAGGCACCCTGTAGTGCGAGTGAAGCCACCAGGCTCCCTGTAGTGTGAGTGTAGCCACCAGGCACCCTGTAGTGTGAGTGTAGCCACCAGGCAGCCTGTAGTGTGAGTGAAGCCACCAGGCAGCCTGTAGTGTGAGTGTAGCCACCAGGCACCCTGTAGTGTGAGTGTAGCCACCAGGCACCCTGTAGTGTGAGTGTAGCCACCAGGCACCCTGTAGTGTGAGTGAAGCATCCAGGCACCCTGTAGTGTGAGTGTAGCCACCAGGCACCCTGTAGTGTGAGTGTAGCCACCAGACACCCTGTAGTGTGAGTGTAGCCACCAGGCACCCTGTAGTTTGAGTGAAGCCACCAGGCAGCCTGTAGTGCGAGTGTAGCCACCAGGCAGCCTGTAGTGTGAGTGAAGCCACCAGGCACCCTGTAGTGTGAGTGTAGCCACCAGGCAGCCTGTAGTGTGAGTGTAGCCACCAGGCTCCCTGTAGTGTGAGTGTAGCCACCAGGCACCCTGTAGTGTGAGTGAAGCCACTAGGCACCCTGTAGTGTGAGTGTAGCAACCAGGCACCCTGTAGTGCGAGTGTAGCCACCAGGCAGCCTGTAGTGTGAGTGTAGCCACCAGGCAGCCTGTAGTGTGAGTGTAGCCAACAGGCAGCCCTGTAGTGTGAGTGTAGCCATCAGGCACCCTGTAGTGCGAGTGTAGCCACCAGGCACCCTGTAGTGCGAGTGTAGCCACCAGGCACCCTGTAGTGTGTGTAGCCACCAGGCACCCTGTAGAGTGAGTGAAGCCACCAGGCAACCTCTAGTGCGAGTGTAGCCACCAGGCACCCTGTAGTGCGAGTGTAGCCACCAGGCAGCCTGTAGTGCGAGTGTAGCCACCAGGCACCCTGTAGTGTGAGTGAAGACACCAGGCAGCCCTGTAGTGTGAGTGTAGCCACCAGGCAGCCTGTAGTGTGAGTGTAACCACCAGGCAGCCAGTAGTGTGAGTGTAGCCACCAGGCACCCTGTAGTGTGAGTGAAGCCACTAGGCACCCTGTAGTGTGAGTGTAGCCACCAGGCACCCTGTAGTGCGAGTGTAGCCACCAGGCAGCCTGTAGTGTGAGTGTAGCCACCAGGCAGCCTGTAGTGTGAGTGAAGCCACTTGGCACCCTGTAGTGTGAGTGTAGCCACCAGGCACCCTGTAGTGTGAGTGTAGCCACTAGGCACCCTGTAGTGTGAGTGTAGCCACCAGTCACCCTGTAGTGTGAGTGTAGCCACCAGGCTCCCTGTAGTGTGAGTGATGTCACCAGGCAGCCCTGTAGTGTGAGTGAAGCCACCATGCAACCCTGTAGTGCGAGTGTAGCCACTAGGCACCCTGTAGTGTGAGTGAAGCCACCAGGCACCCTGTAGTGTGAGTGACGCACCAGGCACCCTGTAGTGTGAGTGAAGCCACCAGGCACCCTGTAGTGTGAGTGAAGCCACTAGGCACCCTGTAGTGTGAGTGAAGCCACCAGGCACCCTGTAGTGTGAGTGTAGCCACTAGGCAGCCTGTAGTGTGAGTGTAGCCACCAGGCAGCCCTGTAGTGTGAGTGAAGCCACTAGGCACCCTGTAGTGTGAGTGTAGCCACTAGGCAGCCCTGTAGTGTGAGTGAAGCCACTAGGCAGCCTGTAGTGCGAGTGTAGCCACTAGGCACCCTGTAGTGTGAGTGTAGCCACCAGGCAACCCTGTAGTGTGAGTGAAGCCACCGGGCAGCCTGTAGTGTGAGTGAAGCCACTAGGCAGCCTGTAGTGTGAGTGAAGCCACTAGGCACCCTGTAGTGTGAGTGTAGCCACCAGGCACCCTGTAGTGCGAGTGTAACCACCAGGCACACTGTAGTGTGAGTGTAGCCACCAGGCACCCTGTAGTGTGAGTGAACCACCAGGCACCCTGTAGTGTGAGTGTAGCCACCAGGCACCCTGTAGTGTGAGTGAAGCCACCAGGCACCCTGTAGTGCGAGTGTAGCCACCAGGCAGCCTGTAGTGTGAGTGAAGCCACTAGGCACCCTGTAGTGTGAGTGTAGCCACCAGGCACCCTGTAGTGCGAGTGTAACCACCAGGCACCCTGTAGTGTGAGTGAAGCACCAGGCACCCTGTAGTGTGAGTGAAGCCACCAGGCACCCTGTAGTGTGAGTGTAGCCACCAGGCAGCCTGTAGTGCGAGTGTAGCCACCAGGCAGCCCTGTAGTGTGAGTGAAGCCACTAGGCACCCTGTAGTGTGAGTGTAGCCACCAGGCACCCTGTAGTGCGAGTGTAGCCACCAGGCAGCCTGTAGTGTGAGTGTAGCCACCAGGCAGCCTGTAGTGTGAGTGTAGCCTCCAGGCAGCCTGTAGTGTGAGTGTAGCCACCAGGCAGCCTGTAGTGTGAGTGAAGCCACCAGGCACCCTGTAGTGCGAGTGTAGCCACAAGGCAGCCTGTAGTGTGAGTGAAGCCACTAGGCACCCTGTAGTGCGAGTGAAGCCACCAGGCACCCTGTAGTGTGAGTGTAGCCACCAGGCACCCTGTAGTGTGAGTGTAGCCACCAGGCAGCCTGTAGTGTGAGTGAAGCCACCAGGCACCCTGTAGTGTGAGTGTAGCCACCGGGCAGCCTGTAGTGTGAGTGAAGCCACCAGGCACCCTGTAGTGTGAGTGTAGCCACCAGGCACCCTGTAGTGTGAGTGAAGCCACCAGGCACCCTGTAGTGTGAGTGTAGCCACCAGGCACCCTGTAGTGTGAGTGAAGCCACCAGGCACCCTGTAGTGCGAGTGTAGCCACCAGGCAGCCTGTAGTGTGAGTGAAGCCACTAGGCACCCTGTAGTGCGAGTGAAGCCACCAGGCACCCTGTAGTGTGAGTGTAGCCACCAGGCAGCCTGTAGTGCGAGTGTAGCTACCAGGCAGCCTGTAGTGTGAGTGAAGCCACTAGGCACCCTGTAGTGTGAGTGTAGCCACCAGGCACCCTGTAGTGTGAGTGTAGCCACCAGGCCCCCTGTAGTGTGAGTGAAGCCACTAGGCACCCTGTAGTGCGAATGTAACCACCAGGCACCCTGTAGTGCGAGTGTAACCACCAGGCACCCTGTAGTGTGAGTGAAGCACCAGGCACCCTGTAGTGTGAGTGAAGCCACCAGGCACCCTGTAGTGTGTGTGAGTGTAGCCACCAGGCAGCCTGTAGTGCGAGTGTAGCCACCAGGCAGCCTGTAGTGTGAGTGTAGCCACCAGGCAGCCTGTAGTGCGAGTGTAGCCACCAGGCAGCCTGTAGTGTGAGTGTAGCCACCAGGCAGCTCTGTAGTGTGAGTGAAGCCACTAGGCACCCTGTAGTGTGAGTGTTGCCACCAGGCACCCTGTAGTGCGAGTGTAGCCACCAGGCAGCCTGTAGTGTGAGTGTAGCCACCAGGCAGCCTGTAGTGTGAGTGTAGCCACCAGGCAGCCCTGTAGTGTGAGTGTAGCCACTAGGCAGCCTGTAGTGTGAGTGTAGCCACCAGGTACCCTGTAGTGTGAGTGAAGCCACCAGGCAGCCTGTAGTGTGAGTGAAGCCACCAGGCACCCTGTAGTGCGAGTGTAGCCACCAGGCAGCCTGTAGTGTGAGTGTAGCCACCAGGCACCCTGTAGTGTGAGTGTAGCCACCAGGCAGCCTGTAGTGTGAGTGAAGCCACTAGGCACCCTGTAGTGCGAGTGAAGCCACCAGGCTCCCTGTAGTGTGAGTGTAGCCACCAGGCACCCTGTAGTGTGAGTGTAGCCACCAGGCAGCCTGTAGTGTGAGTGAAGCCACCAGGCAGCCTGTAGTGTGAGTGTAGCCACCAGGCACCCTGTAGTGTGAGTGTAGCCACCAGGCACCCTGTAGTGTGAGTGTAGCCACCAGGCACCCTGTAGTGTGAGTGAAGCCACCAGGCACCCTGTAGTGTGAGTGTAGCCACCAGGCACCCTGTAGTGTGAGTGTAGCCACCAGACACCCTGTAGTGTGAGTGTAGCCACCAGGCACCCTGTAGTTTGAGTGAAGCCACCAGGCAGCCTGTAGTGCGAGTGTAGCCACCAGGCAGCCTGTAGTGTGAGTGAAGCCACCAGGCACCCTGTAGTGTGAGTGTAGCCACCAGGCAGCCTGTAGTGTGAGTGTAGCCACCAGGCTCCCTGTAGTGTGAGTGTAGCCACCAGGCACCCTGTAGTGTGAGTGAAGCCACTAGGCACCCTGTAGTGTGAGTGTAGCATCCAGGCACCCTGTAGTGCGAGTGTAGCCACCAGGCAGCCTGTAGTGTGAGTGTAGCCACCAGGCAGCCTGTAGTGTGAGTGTAGCCAACAGGCAGCCCTGTAGTGTGAGTGTAGCCATCAGGCACCCTGTAGTGCGAGTGTAGCCACCAGGCACCCTGTAGTGCGAGTGTAGCCACCAGGCACCCTGTAGTGTGTGTAGCCACCAGGCACCCTGTAGAGTGAGTGAAGCCACCAGGCAACCTCTAGTGCGAGTGTAGCCACCAGGCACCCTGTAGTGCGAGTGTAGCCACCAGGCAGCCTGTAGTGCGAGTGTAGCCACCAGGCACCCTGTAGTGTGAGTGAAGACACCAGGCAGCCCTGTAGTGTGAGTGTAGCCACCAGGCAGCCTGTAGTATGAGTGTAGCCACCAGGCAGCCAGTAGTGTGAGTGTAGCCACCAGGCACCCTGTAGTGTGAGTGAAGCCACTAGGCACCCTGTAGTGTGAGTGTAGCCACCAGGCACCCTGTAGTGCGAGTGTAGCCACCAGGCAGCCTGTAGTGTGAGTGTAGCCACCAGGCAGCCTGTAGTGTGAGTGAAGCCACTTGGCACCCTGTAGTGTGAGTGTAGCCACTAGGCACCCTGTAGTGTGAGTGTAGCCACCAGGCACCCTGTAGTGTGAGTGTAGCCACCAGGCAGCCTGTAGTGTGAGTGTAGCCACCAGGCACCCTGTAGTGTGAGTGTAGCCACCAGGCACCCTGTAGTGTGAGTGTAGCCACCAGGCACCCTGTAGTGTGAGTGAAGCCACCAGGCACCCTGTAGTGTGAGTGTAGCCACCAGGCACCCTGTAGTGTGAGTGAAGCCACCAGGCAACCCTGTAGTGTGAGTGTAGCCACCAGGCACCCTGTAGTTTGAGTGAAGCCACCAGGCAGCCTGTAGTGCGAGTGTAGCCACCAGGCAGCCTGTAGTGTGAGTGAAGCCACCAGGCACCCTGTAGTGTGAGTGTAGCCACCAGGCAGCCTGTAGTGTGAGTGTAGCCACCAGGCTCCCTGTAGTGTGAGTGTAGCCACCAGGCACCCTGTAGTGTGAGTGAAGCCACTAGGCACCCTGTAGTGTGAGTGTAGCAACCAGGCACCCTGTAGTGCGAGTGTAGCCACCAGGCAGCCTGTAGTGTGAGTGTAGCCACCAGGCAGCCTGTAGTGTGAGTGTAGCCAACAGGCAGCCCTGTAGTGTGAGTGTAGCCATCAGGCACCCTGTAGTGCGAGTGTAGCCACCAGGCACCCTGTAGTGCGAGTGTAGCCACCAGGCACCCTGTAGTGTGTGTAGCCACCAGGCACCCTGTAGAGTGAGTGAAGCCACCAGGCAACCTCTAGTGCGAGTGTAGCCACCAGGCACCCTGTAGTGCGAGTGTAGCCACCAGGCAGCCTGTAGTGCGAGTGTAGCCACCAGGCACCCTGTAGTGTGAGTGAAGACACCAGGCAGCCCTGTAGTGTGAGTGTAGCCACCAGGCAGCCTGTAGTGTGAGTGTAGCCACCAGGCAGCCAGTAGTGTGAGTGTAGCACCAGGCACCCTGTAGTGTGAGTGAAGCCACTAGGCACCCTGTAGTGTGAGTGTAGCCACCAGGCACCCTGTAGTGCGAGTGTAGCCACCAGGCAGCCTGTAGTGTGAGTGTAGCCACCAGGCAGCCTGTAGTGTGAGTGAAGCCACTTGGCACCCTGTAGTGTGAGTGTAGCCACTAGGCACCCTGTAGTGTGAGTGTAGCCACCAGGCACCCTGTAGTGTGAGTGTAGCCACCAGGCAGCCTGTAGTGCGAGTGTAGCCACCAGGCACCCTGTAGTGTGAGTGTAGCCACCAGGCACCCTGTAGTGTGAGTGTAGCCACCAGGCACCCTGTAGTGTGAGTGTAGCCACCAGGCACCCTGTAGTGTGAGTGTAGCCACCAGGCACCCTGTAGTGTGAGTGAAGCCACCAGGCAACCCTGTAGTGTGAGTGTAGCCACCAGGCAGCCTGTAGTGTGAGTGTAGCCACCAGGCACCCTGTAGTGTGAGTGTAGCCACCAGGCAACCCTGTAGTGTGAGTGTAGCCACCAGGCAGCCTGTAGTGTGAGTGTAGCCACCAGGCACCCTGTAGTGTGAGTGTAGCCACCAGGCAGCCTGTAGTGCGAGTGTAGCCACCAGGCACCCTGTAGTGTGAGTGTAGCCACCAGGCACCCTGTAGTGTGAGTGAAGCCACCAGGCAACCCTGTAGTGTGAGTGAAGCCACCACGCAACCCTGGAGTGTGAGTGTAGCCACTAGGCAGCCTGTAGTGTGAGTGTAGCCACCAGGCACCCTGCAGTGTGAGTGAAGCCACCAGGCAGCCTGTAGTGCGAGTGTAGCCACCAGGCAGCCCTGTAGTGTGAGTGTAGCCACCAGGCAACCTGTAGTGTGAGTGTAGCCACCAGGCACCCTGTAGTGTGAGTGAAGCCACCAGGCAACCTGTAGTGCGAGTGTAGCCACCAGGCAGCCCTGTAGTGTGAGTGTAGCCACCAGGCAGCCTGTAGTGTGAGTGAAGCCACCAGGCAGCCTGTAGTGTGAGTGTAGCCACCAGGCAGCCTGTAGTGTGAGTGAAGCCACCAGGCAACCCTGTAGTGCGAGTGTAGCCACTAGGCAGCCTGTAGTGTGAGTGTAGCCACCAGGCAGCCTGTAGTGTGAGTGTAGCCACCAGGCAGCCTGTAGTGCGAGTGTAGCCACTAGGCAGCCTGTAGTGCGAGTGTAGCCACTAGGCAGCCTGTAGTGCGAGTGAAGCCACCAGGCAACCCTGTAGTGTGAGTGTAGCCACTAGGCAGCCTGTAGTGCGAGTGAAGCCACCAGGCAGCCCTGTAGTGCGAGTGTAGCCACCAGGCAGCCTGCAGTGTGAGTGTAGCCACCAGGCAGCCTGTAGTGTGAGTGAAGCCACTAGGCATCCCTGTAGTTCGAGTGTCGCCACCAGATAGCCATATAGTATGATTGTAACCAGCAGGGCCAACTTACTGTGTTCCAATGTGTGCTAAAGCCATGGACTGAGCAGTGTTCACTGTAACATTGATAGGGAATGTTTGTGAATATTGTTCCTTTAGTGACTCATTGGGGAGAAGCAGGAGAAACCTGGTAAGTGGTCGCTCTTGGCACAACCGGCGCAGGGCTGTAGTCTTGCCCGCTCCAGCAAAGGCGTCGATCCTCACAACCTGTACAATAATTATAACATCATTCACAATCTGGACAATAATTAAACATCATTCACAAAATTGACTACCAACTATAATAACATTTACAACCTGGATAGCTATAATACCATCTTTGAGACCCTGGGCAACAAATTATAAAATAATTCTCAACCTTGACTACCAGTCATAAAATAATTCACAACCCGATCAACAACATCCCTCTAAATCCATGCAATTATATTATCAACATTCACTACCTGGGACAACAATAATACAATCATTCACAACTTGGAAGATAAATATAACATTCATCAAAACCTGGACAAAAATTATAACATCATTCACAACTTGACGATTATTATAGCATCATTCACAACATGGAGAACAATTACCTGATTGATTATAACATAACCACCTTGAATTATGACATTCTTCACAACCTAGACAACAATTATAGACATCAATTATTCTTTTCAACCCAGTGCTGTAAGTGTGTACAACCCAGTGTATACTGTAAGTACAAACATAGTGACGTTACTTACATGACCGGCTGCTGTAAATACACACGTAATGACGTTTCTTATATGACTGGCTTCTGTAAGCACACAAGAAGTTACGTTACTTACATGACTGACTGTAAGAACATACATTGTAAAGTTACTTACACGACTAGCTGCAAGTATACACATTGTGAAGTTACTTATATGCATGGCTGCAAGTACACACGGAATGACGTTACCTACTTGACTGGCTTCTGAAAGTACACACATAGTGACGTTACTTTCATGACTGGCTGAAAATACACACATTGTGAAGTTACTTAGATGAATGGTTGTAAGTCCATCAACTTGCAAGGTATTCAAGTTAAGGACACTGGCCTGTAGTTCAGTGCCTTCTGCCTATCCCCCTTCCTGTATGTCGGGACTACATAAGCCACCTTTCAAATTGTGGGCAATTATCCTGTTACCAAGGATTTGTTATACATTATGGAGAGTAGCAGGCACAGTACTTCTGCTCTTTCCTATAGTATCCATGATGAGATTCCATCTAGTCCTATAGCCTTTGTCACATCCAACTCTAGCAGACGCCTCCTTACCCCTCCAACTAGAAATCCATAACTCCTCTAGCGGTGCCTGGTTATCTATTCCCTCTCTTATCTCTGGAACTTCTCCTTGCTCTAATGTGAAGATCTGAAATTTCTTATTGAGTTTCCTCACTCTTCCTGGTAGTTTGTAGTGAATCTGTCTACCCCTATCGTCAGTTTATAACCTATTCTTTCACTGTTGTTTTTCTCTTGATGTGGTTGTGCAGCAATTTAGGTTGAGTCTTTGCCTAGCATACTATGTTATTTTCGTATTGCCCTTCTGCCTCTCTTCTCACCTTGACGTATTAATTCCTGGCACTCTGGTATCTTTCTCTGCTCACAAGTGTCCTGTTATTTCTATAGTTTCTCCACGACCTTGTACTTTGATGCTTTGCTAGCTTACTTCTCTGAATAAACCATGGGTTTCATGTCTGCATTTCGTTTTTTTTCCTTTTGGACTGAGACAAACTTATCTGCTGCCTCCTTTCACTTCCGCGTGATGTAGTTCATCGTGTCTTGGGCCGTCTTTCCTCTGAGCGCTGTTTCCCAAAATTATATCTGTTAGGGATTTTCTGATCTCATAGTTTTCCTTTCGGAATGCCAGTCATTTGTTTTCAGGTCCCTTCCTTGAGTACACAGGTAATGAAGATACTTACATGACTATCTCCTGTAAGCACACACGTAGTGACGTTACGTACCCAACTGGCTTTAAGTACATACGTAGTGACGATACTTACATGACTGGCTTCTGTAAGTACACACATTTTGACGTTACTTACATGACTGGGTGTAGGTACGAACGTAGTGACGTTACGTACATGACTGGCTGTAGGTACAAACGTAGTGACGTTACTTACATGACTGGGTGTAGGTACAAACGTAGTGACGTTACTTACATGACTGGCTGTAGGTACAAACGTAGTGACGTTACTTACATGACTGGGTGTAGGTACAAACGTAGTGACGTTACTTACATGATTGGCTCCTTTAAGTGCATACGTTGTAACGTTATTTACAATATTATTTTCTGAAAGTACACGCATTTTGGCGTTACTTACATGACTGTCTTCTGTAAGTACACACATTGTGACGTTATTTACATGACTGGCAGTAAGTCCAAACGTAAGGAAGCTACTTACATGATTGGTTTTTATTTTATGGTTGATGATTCTTAGTTGTTCTTGAGTAAGATGAAGAGTCTCGCTGTGGATGACCTTCTGTGTTGTCTGTTGACCCACAGACACCTGCTGCAGCTGTTGACCCACAGACACCTGCTGCAGCTGTTGACCCACAGACACCTGCTGCAGCTGTTGACCCACAGGTGCCTGCTGCAGCTGTTGACCCACAGACACCTGCTGCAGCTGTTGACCCACAGACACCTGCTGCAGCTGTTGACCCACAGACACCTGCTGCAGCTGTTGACCCACAGGTGCCTGCTGCAGCTGTTGACCCTCAGGCACCTGCTGCAGCTGTTGACCCACAGACACCTGCTGCAGCTGTTGACCCACAGACACCTGCTGCAGCTGTTGACCCACAGACACCTGCTGCAGCTGTTGACCCACAGACACCTGCTGCAGCTGTTGACCCACAGACACCTGCTGCAGCTGTTGACCCACAGACACCTGCTGCAGCTGTTGACCCACAGACACCTGCTGCAGCTGTTGACCCACAGACACCTGCTGCAGCTGTTGACCCTGTTACGAACCCGGATCCAGCGTCCGAGCCCGGAGCAGTGACGACCGCGCCATCTGTGGGTCAGCTCCCGAAACCCCCTCCAAATGGACGACGACACCTGGTGAGGACGACGTGTACTGGCCTCGAGGGCCAGTTTCCAGTCTGGTTCAGCGCTCAACACAGCCACTGCTGACCTCTGGTGAGGTGGTGCTCAGACACCAGCGCCATCTATGGAGTGGATAGGTGGGCGTTTGTGTCTGAGCCTGTAAGTGAGGTGCCTTAGTGTGTCCCAGTAATTGATGACGTGTCTGCTTACAGAGTCGACCTGGGACTGCTGTGTTGGAAGTTGAGTCAATCTACCCAAGGCAGCCGTCTCCATACCTTGTGCTTTGCTGCAGCAGCTGTGAAGTCGTCCCCCGGAAGAACACTGTGGTGTTACCCTGCCAGTGGAGTGGCAGTAGAAGGATTACCCGGGACCAACTGCTGGAGACGTTTTTCCACTGGGGTATTGAGGACAGGAGAGTGATTTGTGGTATCACACGAGACTCCTGTCTAAGGCGTTACCCTTATATCGTTCGTGGAGTGGCCTGACCAGCCTTGCTGATCCGGATCCTGCCAGCAGACCTGCTGGACGTGTGGTTGACGGCCTCCACGGCGGTCCCCCCAGTGGACCTGTGTTTCGGCTGACCTGTGGCCAGGGTAGGCTCAACTTCTCAGAGAATTCGTTGTGAGGCCACGAAAAAGCACCGAGGACTTAGCACCGAGAGCGAGGATCCAGAGTCTTCAGCCGAAGACTACAGTGTATTTCCCCTGTAAATAAGTGTTGATACCCCTCCCCCCGTGTAATCTTTTTATATATTATTTATTGGTGTTGGAAATCATTATATTATATTAAGTTTTTGCCTTTATTTCCCTTCCCCTTTAAGTTACTTGCGTCACGGATCACATCCCTTGAAAGCCACTACTGGCTTGGGGTCGGATATAACTTCCTCTAACAACATCAGAGTAAGAACCCCGTTGCGTCCCGAGAGGGCCGTAACAGACCCACAGACACCTGCTGCAGCTGTTGACCCACAGGCACCTGCTGCAGCTGTTGACCCACAGACACCTGCTGCAGCTGTTGACCCACAGACAACTGCTGCAGCTGTTGACCCACAGGCATCTGCTGCAGCTGTTGACAAACAGACAGCTGCAGCAGCTGTTGACTCACAGGCACCTGCTTCAGCGGTTGACCCTCAGACACCTGCTGCAGCTGTTGACCCACAGACACCTGATGTAGTTTTTCGAGATAATTTATTCCTGCAGTTCTCCATCTGTTCTCATACATGTGTAGTGTATAATACACCATGTAGTAGTACCTGTAAAGGTTTTCATATAGATAGTGTATAATAGACCAGGTGGAAGTACCTGTAAGGTTATCATAGTTGTAGAGTTTAATACACCAGGTTGTGGTACCTGTTACAACAACGACACCATTTACTAACTTTCAATACATTAGGCAAATATTCTTGCTGCTGATTTACTTCTAACAAGTTAACTCAAAGAAAACGAGATTGACGTGGGATTTTCCTCAAAAGAAAACAGGAATATAATTGCAATGTTACCATTTAATTCACCGTCTAATAATATTGGGAATTCTTCTTAAATCATCTGTCGCTGGAGAAGTAAACATAATAAAATCATTTCCTTTGAATGAAATAAATTATCATTACTAGAATATATTAAATATAAAGCCTCTTTCCTCCATAAAAAACACATCTGGTGTTGACGCCGATTTGGAAGAGAAAGAGGGGAGGAGCTATTAACCCTGGACAGTTCAAACGTGTCATGTTATCATCTGCAGTACTAGTGCATAACAAGTTATTGTCGAGGAGTTAAACAGCAAAATGGACACCATCGTTACCAGGCATTATAACCGTACAGTATACTAAATGACTTGTAGAGCTCCTATTTCATTGAGTAATTTTACTGTTATGGTTGTCATATATAAACAATAAATCCAAGGGAGAGCAACTATCTTATCTCTTTATTACAGATTATTATTATACACATCACTAAATAACTTATATGTGGCAAAATTTATTGTGAAAACTCTTCTCCGGGTAAATTGAGAAGTGAAGTTACTAATGTGGCATTACTCAGGGGAGACTACGTGACAGACTAGCTACCCAAATTTTCTACACCAATAACTGAATGCAGAAGCCTTCTTATCAGATAAGGCTTGTCCAGTATATAGTAACCTCTGTAGTCTTAACACCTAGTAACATTGTAGTGAATGTCTACCAATATATTAATTTCGATTGGTAGACTATATATATATAATAAACCCCAAGCTTGTGTAGAAAACGATTTGTGGGATTTTAATATCATACGGTCTAAATTATCATCATACAGTCAGCTATCAAAATAAATTAATTAACGTAAGTAATAAATTAATGTATAAATTATATAATAATTATAATATAAAAATTCATTAAATAAATTAATAATTTTAATAAAATAAATAAAAAATCCCATGAGTCAGTTTTCCCCACATGATTAGTTCTTAACGAACCGCACGAATCAGGAACATTATACTGGTTCTCAGACCACATATGATTGATCTACTTCGAACCAGGATCATGATGAATGGCAGTCTTACCTGGGACGCGGTCGGGTCAAGATACCTGCTCCGCACCTTCCCCACCCCCCTCCCCCCATGCTGGGTACTGAGATGGAGACTCAGTCACCAGAAGAACTGGCTACTTCCCACGGAGATATTAACATGGACTCTGAAAACAGCCAGTCAGACGAGGAGGGTGAGTATCAAGAAGTTCTGACAAGGCAAAAGAAGAAACGAAGAAGACAGGAGGCAAGGCGTAGTGTGGACAGTAATGGTACACTTAACGGAAACGACAAGAGAATGAAGAACGACGCCGAGACTGATGCAGACAAACGGACGGAACGATGTCAGGAAGGTGAGGGTCAGCGGAGATGGAGGCTTCTCTTCCCTGCCTCATGCACGCTGGCCTATCATCAGAAGCTGCTGTGGACAGTCAGACTCGGAAGAGAACACCGCAAGTTCGAGCCCCTGCTGAAGGAAGGTGTCAACAGACCTTACTTAACGGTAGGTTCTATGGAGGCAGTGGAGTATCTTAGCCAGCAAGGATATGATGGAATTGTTATGGAAATAACGGAGGGGAACGAAACACTGACGAAGGTAATTATCTACAAATACCCTCAGATTCTAGACCCCGAGTTCATCCTCGACGACCAACGATTTGTGTGGGCCAAGCGTCACCTTATTAAAGGTGAAGCTAGGAGTCAGGTGGTGGCTCTAGTGAGAGGTGAAGTTCCCGAGAAAGTGTTCATCACCGGGGCGGGCTACAGGCATGTAGCAAAGTATGTGGAAGAGCCCATAATATGCCTGAAGTGCTGCAGATGGGGGCATAAATCCTGGAGCGGTCAAAATGATCCACGATGTCGTTTCTGCGGAAAGTCTCACCTCTCTAATGTGTGTAGAAACAGACTTAATCTGGGTGAGAAAATAGTTCCCAGATGCTGCAATTGTGGAGGTGTTCACAATGCCAGCTCGGCTGTGTGTAGCAAGAGGCCGAGTATGGATGTTCCCCGGCCGGTGAATGTTACAGAGCAAGCAAGAGCTCTTACCCAGACACCGGGAGCACAGCAAAACAGTCGGCCCCAAACAGTGCCAGTGAACCGGACGAATGCGTGGGTAAAGGAGTCACCTTTACTTAGGTAGGCTCAAGCAACAAGCAGCCACGCCACCACTCAGGACTCCGGCAGTGACAGTGTAACGGTGAGTGAAGTGGCTACTGTGGCTCAGAAAGAGGGCCATAATGATATGGTCAGGGAAGTTTGGGCTGAACTTAGAAAAGTTGGTGAGTTCCTCCGAAATCTTGGACAGAGAATCGAGTCTATCGAGGCGAAATTGAACGTTCAGGAGGTCAAGGAAAATCACAAAACGGTGAAGGATAATCAGGATATAGTGGTTGAGGACAATAATGAAATATTGAGTGATGAAATGAAGGAAAGTGAAGTGTGTGTGAATGATGATAGTCGTAGTGAAAGGAAGAACCCTATAATTACACATAAAATGAAGGAATCATTTAGGCCAATAACCCCCTCCCCGCTCAGCTCGTTGTCGCCGTCTGGGGGCTTAGTGGGCGGCTGCCGGAGTGTGATGCTCCTTGGGACAGTCCTCTGTCTTTTTCTAGCCTTGTGCTCCTGCTGCCGTCCTCTCCAATTCTGCTGGGCATCTTTTCCTTTTCCTTCTGTTTCGTTTTTCTCCCCCCTCTTCTCCTATCTGCTTGCCGTTTCCTGCCGACCTTCTGCTCGTTCTGGTTCTTCCCTTGGACTTCTTCTACTTTGACGCCCGGGTGCTTGAGGAGGCATACTCTTGCACCCGTAGAACTGCAGTACCCGACGTCGAGAGCGAGGGGAACCTTTTATTGTCAATCCCCACTTCGTCACTGAACCCGATCTCGACGGACTGTCGGTTTCTTAAGGTGGCGTTTGTGGGGCGTATACTCACAACGCACCCCTAGGAGGCCCCGACAAGATCGGCGATAGCTTCTTGTTAGGTGTCCTGCCTCTAATTGTGGCTCCATGGTGGGTGTGGGGGCACATTCGTGAGTGAATTCTTCTTTTCGTCACGATGACAACCCCTGCTTCGGCTTCTTCTGGTTTACCTTCTCAGGCTCGTGGGGTGGGCGACCAAGCCCCCGAGTCGGTCCGTATTGGAAGACCGGGCTCTGTAGCCTCCGCTGCATTGGGCCCCGACCTTGCTCCTCCTTTGGCCTCTCTGACTCCTTCCTCTGGCTCCCCTCCCTCCTCTGTGGTTGGGTCGAGCCCCAAGCCCCCAGTGGTGACTACCTCGTCCCCTGGCGCGGCTCCTTCTCTGTTTGTAACTACTGCACCTTTTAACCCCTCTCTCTCTGGGGGTTCTCACCGCCGTCCTCGTCACGGCCGCCCTCGCTCGATTCCTTCCAGTTCTGCTACCTATCAAGCCTTGTTTTGGTCCCGCTTCGTGGGCCAAATATTTTGATCTCCTCCCTCTTGATTCTGCGCCTCCTGACGATTTCTCCCTCCATCGACATCTCATTGATTCCGTGGATGCCTACATTACTTTCAACCCCACTCGTCTCGGTACACGTGTCGTTGCTGCTCCTTCTCAGGATGCTGCTTCCCGCTTGGCTGCCTTATCCTGCCTTGGCGAGACCCCCGTTCGGGTCTCGAAGAACGCTCAGTTGAATGCCAGTGTTGGCACTATTTTGCTCCCGCCCCATGTTGCGACCGGTGTTCGGGACCTGCGCGACTGCCACGACGATATTCGACATATCCTCGCTGCCCAGGGCCATTCTATTCTCCAGGTGGACACGTTTACTCGTCCCCCTCGTGGTAGTCGCCGTCAACCCCTCCGGGTTGTGAAGATTACCTTTGATGGTACGACCCTTCCACCCTCTGTCATTCTTGCTGGTGCCAGGTGCTCTGTCCAGGAGTACATTCCTTCTCCTCGGCTCTGCAACAAGTGCTGGAGGTTTGGGCATGGTGTCCTCCGCTGCTCCGGGACTGTCTCCCTCTGTCCTTTGTGTGGTGGCGAAGGTCACTCTAAGTCGGAGTGCGCTTCTCCCCAGGCTCGTTGCCTCAACTGCGGTGAGGCCCATCCTACCTTCTCCCGTGCGTGTGTCCATTACAAGCTTGAAGCAGCCGTCCTCAACTTGAAGCACCGGGAGCGTTTATCTTTTCCTGAGGCGAGGCGCCAGGTTCGCCGGCTCCCGCCTTATGCTAATGTCTCTTATGCTCGCGTGTTGCGCTCTTCCTCTCCTCGTCCTTCCCGCCTTCCTCAGACTCACAACCGTTTCCGGGCCTTGGACCCTGATGCGCCCACTGCCCCCTCCTCTGTCCCTTTGGGTTCTCTCCCGAAGGATCCTCCTCCTGGTCCTCTGTCTGGGGTTCCCCTTCCTTCTACCCAGTCTGTCGTGTCTTCTGTGTCCTCTTCCTCGTCCCCCTCCGATCCTCCTTCCCATCCTCTTCCTCCATCTATCGGCTCTCCCCACCGCCTGTCGGTGCGGGCGGATGTCCATCGCTCTTCTAACGGCCGTCGTGTGTGCTCTCGTTCGGCTTCTCCTGTTGAGACACTGGAATCCGTTGCCCGGTACGTAGTTGCTGGGACACCGGTCTCTTTAAGTCAGAAGCGTAAGCCTGGCTCCTCTCCTTCCTCTTCCCCGGCGGGTAAGAAGGCTTCGCTTTCTTCCTCAGCTCCTCCTTCTGGCTCTGTTGCTCCTTCCCCTCCCGTTTCAGTGCTTGCGCCCCCTGTTCCTGCTATGGAGGTTTCTTTGGCCCCTGCTTCCCTTTCGGTTGCTGCTCTTGCTGGGGTGCGCTCCCCTCTTTCTACTCCCCCTCTTCCTGCTGCTGTCCTTGACTGCTCCTCTCCGTTGTCTCCTCTTCCTCCTCCTCCTCCTCCTCCTCCTCCGGACCCTGCCCGCCCGCCTCTGATCTGTTCTCATGTTTCCTTCCCTCCGTCTTTACTCAGTTTACCCATGCCCCCTAACCCTGACTTTGCTGACCCTGATCCCGACCCTGATATTCTTTAACGTGCTCTGTTGCTCTTTCGCCTTTGTTTCTTCCTTGTTTCTCTGTTTTTGTCCTTTCTCTTCTCGTCGTTGTCCATTCTTCAATGGAACGTTCGAGGTTATTACGCCAATTTCCTCGAAGTCCAACTTCTGATTTCGCAGTTTTCGCCCCTTTGTGTCTGTCTCCAGGAGCCAATGCTTGGTGCTCGTCCTGGTCGTTTTCGTGGCTATTCCTTTCTCTCCCCCCCCCCAGCCATTGCTGGGGCTTCTAATTCTTCTGCTCTCTTGATTCGGGCTGATGTTCCCTTTGTTCCTTTACTTTTTCCTTTGCCTCTCCATTGTTCTGCTGCTCGTATCTTTGTGGGGAAATGGTACACAGTTTGTTCCATTTATCTCCCCCCGAGTGTCCCGCTCTCTCTTCCTGATTTGAAACACCTCCTAGACTCCTTGCCGGAGCCTGTGCTCCTGCTGGGTGACTTCAATTGTCGTCATTCTCTTTGGGGTGACGTTCTGACGAATACCCGGGGTCGCCTCCTTGAGCCGTTTCTCCTCTCTTCTTCCCTGTCTCTTCTGAATTCTGGTGAGCCCACTCATTTGGACTCTCGGACTCGCACCCTTTCTTGTCTTGATCTTTCTCTCTGCTCTTCTTCTCTTTACTTAGATTCCACGTGGCAGGTTCTTGATGACCTCCATGGAAGTGATCATTTCCCCATCCTTGTTTCCTTTTTCTCTTTTCGCCCTTCCCTCTCTTTCCCTAGGTGGCAGTTTGCTAAGGCGGACTGGACCCTATTTTCCCTCAGTGCTACTCTCTCTGACCTCTCCCTTCTGCCCCTCTCTCGCGCTCTCCTCCTTTTTCATGACACTGTCTTCAACGCTGCCCTCCGCTCTATTCCTCGCTCTTCCTCTCGGGGTCCACGGAAGTGCGTTCCCTGGTGGAATGCGGACTGTGCTCGGGCTGTCCGCTGTAAGCGTGCAGCCTGGAAGAGGCACCGCCGTAGGCAGACGACCGATTCTTTCCTTTTCTTTCGGAAAGCGAGTGCGGTGGCCCGTAGGGCCATCCGTACAGCTAAACGTGAATGTTGGGCATCTTATGTCTCAACAATTACGTCCGAAACCCCGCTGGCCCAGATCTGGAAGCGTATCCGCAAGATAGCGGGTAAGTTCGTTCCCGATGTTTCACCGGTCCTTCACCTCCATGATACTCTTGTGGCGGACCCGTTGCAGGTCGCTTCCGAACTGGGTTCCCACTTTTCTTCTGTTAGCTCTGGTCTTCATCTTCCCCAATCTTTCCTTCTTCGTAAACCTGTCCTTGAGTCTCGTCCTTTAGATTTCTGCACTCATCTTCAGCTTCCCTATAATGATCCCTTCTCTCTCTCTGAACTTCGTTCTGCCCTGGCCCTCTGCGGTTCTACGGTGGCGGGCTCCGATGGTATTCATTATGAGATGCTTCGCCATCTCCCTTCGAGCACGTCTCAGTATTTACTGAGTCTGTATAATCGGATCTGGGAGTCGTCGTCAGTCCCTGAGGACTGGCTCGATGCCGTTGTCCTCCATGTTCGCAAACCGGGGTCTCTGGGTACTTCCCCTAAAGACTTTCGCCCTATTGCTCTCACAAGTTGTGTCTGCAAACTCTTTGAACGTATGGTTAACGTTCGTCTGATGTGGTTCCTGGAACACCATCACCTCCTCTCCCCTTCTCAATTTGGTTTCCGCAAGTGCCGCAGCACGACAGATGTCCTGGTGAACTTGGAGGTCTATATTCGTACTGCTTTTGCTGCGAAGACCTCCGTTGTTGCCGTCCTTTTTGAAGTGGAAAAGGCTTACGACACCACTTGGCGATATCATATTCTATCTCAACTTCATTCTTTTGGCCTTCGTGGTCATCTCCCTCTCTTTCTCCGCAGCTTCCTCTCTCGTCGTTCCTTTCGGGTGTGCCTTGGTACCGCTCTCTCTGCCTCTTTTCAGCAATACGAAGGTGTGCCCCAGGGTAGTGTTCTGAGAACTACTCTTTTTCTGGTTGCCCTCAATGGTCTTCTTTCCTCTCTTCCTTCTGGTGTCTTCTCCGCTCTCTATGTCGATGATCTTACCCTTTGTTGTCAGGGTGATGATTCGCCTTTCCTTCAACGCCGGCTTCAACTTGCCATTGATGCCGTGTCGTCTTGGGCCACAGGTCATGGCTTCAAGTTCTCTACTTCTAAGACTTGTGCCATGACTTTTACGCGGAAACGGGTTGTTCTTCGTCCCTCTTTGTCACTTTATGGTCATCCCCTTGAGTACAAAGATTCCGCGAAGCTTTTGGGGTTATTCCTTGACACTCGTTTGTCTTGGTCTCCCCATATCTCTTACCTCCGTGTTGAGTGCTCTAAGGCCCTTACCCTCCTTCGGGTCCTGTCCCATACTTCTTGGGGGGCAGATAGGCGCACTCTCCTTGCTTTACATTCCTCTCTCGTCCTGTCTAAGCTCGATTATGGTTGCCCTGCTTACTCGTCTGCTTCTCCTTCTACTCTTCGCCGTCTTGATGCTTTGCACCATACTGGGTTGCGTCTCAGTTCTGGTGCCTTT
>NC_091156.1:33502766-33566547 GCF_040958095.1 Procambarus clarkii | reverse complement strand
TGTAGTGTGAGTGTAGCCACTTAGGCACCCCTGTAGTGTGAGTGTAGCCACCAGGCAGCCTGTAGTGTGAGTGTAGCCACCAGGCAGCCCTGTAGTGTGAGTGTAGGCCATCAGGCCACCCTGTAGTGCTGAGTGTAGCCACCAGGCACCCTGTAGTGTGAGTGTAGCCACCAGGCACCCTGTAGTGCTGATGTAAGCACCAGGCAGCCCTGTAGTGTGAGTGTAGCCACCAGGCACCATGTAGTGTGGTGTGAAGCACCAGGCAGCCCTGTAGTGTGAGTGTAGCCACCAGGCACCCCTGTAGTGTGAGTGAAGCACCCGGCAGCCCTGTAGTGTGAGTGTAGCCACCAGGCACCCTGTAGTGTGAGTGAAGCACCAGCAGCCCTGTAGTGTGAGTGTAGCCACAGGCACCCTGTAGTGCGAGTGTAGCCACCAGGCACCCTGTAGTGCGAGTGTAGCCACCAGGCACCCTGTAGTGTGTGTAGCTACCAGGCACCCTGTAGAGTGAGTGAAGCACCAGGCAACCTGTAGTGCGAATGTAGCCACCAGGCCCCCTGTAGTGCGAGTGTAGCCACCAGGCAGGCCTGTAGTGCGAGTGATAGCCACCAGGCACCCTGTAGTGTGAGTGAAGACACCAGGCAGCCCTGTAGTGTGAGTGTAGCCACCAGGCAGCCTGTAGTGTGAGTGTAGCCACCAGGCAGCCTGTAGTGTGAGTGTAGCCACCAGGCACCCTGTAGTGTGAGTGTAGCCACCAGGCAAGCCCTGTAGTGTGAGTGTAGCCACCAGCCAGCCTGTAGTGTGAGTGAAGCCACCAGGCACCCTGTAGTGTGAGTGAAGCCACCAGGCAACCCTGTAGTGCGAGTGTAGCACCAGGCAGCCTGTAGTGTGAGTGTAGCCACAAGGCACCCTGTAGTGTGAGTGTAGCCACCAGGCACCCTGTAGTGCGAGTGAAGACACTAGGCACCCTGTAGTGTGAGTGTAGCCACTAGGCACCCTTTAGTGTGAGTGTAACCACCAGGCACCCTGTAGTGTGAGTGTAACCACCAGGCAACCCTGTAGTGTAAGTGTAGCCACCAGGCACCCTGAAGTGTGAGTGAAGCCACCAGGCAGCCTGTAGTTCGAGTGTGGTCCACCAGGCACCCTGTAGTGCGAGTGTAGCCACTAGGCACCCTGTAGTGGGAGTGTAGCCACCAGGCAACCCTGTAGTGCGTGTGTAGCCACTTGCACCCTGTAGTGTGAGTGTAGCCACTAGGCAGCCTGTAGTGTGAGTGTAGCCACCAGGCAACCCTGTAGTGCGAGTGTAGCCACCAGGCAGCCTGTAGTGTGAGTGTAGCCACCAGGCAGCCTGTAGTGTGAGTGAAGCCACTTGGCACCCTGTAGTGTGAGTGTAGCCACTAGGCACCCTGTAGTGTGAGTGTAGCCACCAGGCACCCTGTAGTGTGAGTGTAGCCACCAGGCAGCCTGTAGTGCGAGTGTAGCCACCAGGCACCCTGTAGTGTGAGTGTAGCCACCAGGCACCCTGTAGTGTGAGTGTAGCCACCAGGCACCCTGTAGTGTGAGTGTAGCCACCAGGCACCCTGTAGTGTGAGTGTAGCCACCAGGCACCCTGTAGTGTGAGTGAAGCCACCAGGCAACCCTGTAGTGTGAGTGTAGCCACCAGGCAGCCTGTAGTGTGAGTGTAGCCACCAGGCACCCTGTAGTGCGAGTGTAGCCACCAGGCACCCTGTAGTGCGAGTGTAGCCACCAGGCACCCTGTAGTGTGTGTAGCTACCAGGCTCCCTGTAGAGTGAGTGAAGCCACCAGGCAACCTGTAGTGCGAATGTAGCCACCAGGCACCCTGTAGTGCGAGTGTAGCCACCAGGCAGCCTGTAGTGCGAGTGTAGCCACCAGGCACCCTGTAGTGTGAGTGAAGACACCAGGCAGCCCTGTAGTGTGAGTGTAGCCACCATGCAGCCTGTAGTGTGAGTGTAGCCACCAGGCACCCTGTAGTGTGAGTGAAGCCACTAGGCACCCTGTAGTGTGAGTGTAGCCACCAGGCACCCTGTAGTGCGAGTGTAGCCACCAGGCAGCCTGTAGTGTGAGTGTAGCCACCAGGCAGCCTGTAGTGTGAGTGTAGCCAACAGGCAGCCCTGTAGTGTGAGAGTAGCCATCAGGCACCCTGTAGTGCGAGTGTAGCCACCAGGCACCCTGTAGTGCGAGTGTAGCCACCAGGCACCCTGTAGTGTGTGTAGCCACCAGGCACCCTGTAGAGTGAGTGAAGCCACCAGGCAACCTCTAGTTCGAGTGTAGCCACCAGGCAGCCTGTAGTGTGAGTGTAGCCACCAGGCAGCCTGTAGTGTGAGTGTAGCCACCAGGCACCCTGTAGTGTGAGTGTAGCCACCAGGCAGCCCTGTAGTGTGAGTGTAGCCACCAGCCAGCCTGTAGTGTGAGTGAAGCCACCAGGCACCCTGTAGTGTGAGTGAAGCCACCAGGCAACCCTGTAGTGCGAGTGTAGCCACCAGGCAGCCTGTAGTGTGAGTGTAGCCACAAGGCACCCTGTAGTGTGAGTGTAGCCACCAGGCACCCTGTAGTGCGAGTGAAGACACTAGGCACCCTGTAGTGTGAGTGTAGCCACTAGGCACCCTTTAGTGTGAGTGTAACCACCAGGCACCCTGTAGTGTGAGTGTAACCACCAGGCAACCCTGTAGTGTAAGTGTAGCCACCAGGCACCCTGCAGTGTGAGTGAAGCCACCAGGCAGCCTGTAGTTCGAGTGTGTCCACCAGGCACCCTGTAGTGCGAGTGTAGCCACTAGGCACCCTGTAGTGTGAGTGTAGCCACCAGGCAACCCTGTAGTGCGTGTGTAGCCACTTGCACCCTGTAGTGTGAGTGTAGCCACTAGGCAGCCTGTAGTGTGAGTGTAGCCACCAGGCAACCCTGTAGTGCGAGTGTAGCCACCAGGCAGCCTGTAGTGTGAGTGTAGCCACCAGGCAGCCTGTAGTGTGAGTGAAGCCACTTGGCACCCTGTAGTGTGAGTGTAGCCACTAGGCACCCTGTAGTGTGAGTGTAGCCACCAGGCACCCTGTAGTGTGAGTGTAGCCACCAGGCAGCCTGTAGTGCGAGTGTAGCCACCAGGCACCCTGTAGTGTGAGTGTAGCCACCAGGCACCCTGTAGTGTGAGTGTAGCCACCAGGCACCCTGTAGTGTGAGTGTAGCCACCAGGCACCCTGTAGTGTGAGTGTAGCCACCAGGCACCCTGTAGTGTGAGTGAAGCCACCAGGCAACCCTGTAGTGTGAGTGTAGCCACCAGGCAGCCTGTAGTGTGAGTGTAGCCACCAGGCACCCTGTAGTGCGAGTGTAGCCACCAGGCACCCTGTAGTGCGAGTGTAGCCACCAGGCACCCTGTAGTGTGTGTAGCTACCAGGCTCCCTGTAGAGTGAGTGAAGCCACCAGGCAACCTGTAGTGCGAATGTAGCCACCAGGCACCCTGTAGTGCGAGTGTAGCCACCAGGCAGCCTGTAGTGCGAGTGTAGCCACCAGGCACCCTGTAGTGTGAGTGAAGACACCAGGCAGCCCTGTAGTGTGAGTGTAGCCACCATGCAGCCTGTAGTGTGAGTGTAGCCACCAGGCACCCTGTAGTGTGAGTGAAGCCACTAGGCACCCTGTAGTGTGAGTGTAGCCACCAGGCACCCTGTAGTGCGAGTGTAGCCACCAGGCAGCCTGTAGTGTGAGTGTAGCCACCAGGCAGCCTGTAGTGTGAGTGTAGCCAACAGGCAGCCCTGTAGTGTGAGAGTAGCCATCAGGCACCCTGTAGTGCGAGTGTAGCCACCAGGCACCCTGTAGTGCGAGTGTAGCCACCAGGCACCCTGTAGTGTGTGTAGCCACCAGGCACCCTGTAGAGTGAGTGAAGCCACCAGGCAACCTCTAGTTCGAGTGTAGCCACCAGGCACCCTGTAGTGCGAGTGTAGCCACCAGGCAGCCTGTAGTGCGAGTGTAGCCACCAGGCACCCTGTAGTGTGAGTGAAGACACCAGGCAGCCCTGTAGTGTGAGTGTAGCCACCAGGCAGCCTGTAGTGTGAGTGTAGCCACCAGGCAGCCTGTAGTGCGAGTGTAGCCACCAGGCAGCCTGTAGTGTGAGTGTAGCCATTAGGCACCCCTGTAGTGTGAGTGTAGCCACCAGGCAGCCTGTAGTGTGAGTGTAGCCACCAGGCACCCTGTAGTGTGAGTGTAGCCACCAGGCACCCTGTAGTGTGAGTGAAGCACCAGGCAGCCCTGTAGTGTGAGTGTAGCCACCAGGCACCCTGTAGTGTGTGTGAAGCACCAGGCAGCCCTGTAGTGTGAGTGTAGCCACCAGGCACCCTGTAGTGTGAGTGAAGCACACGGCAGCCCTGTAGTGTGAGTGTAGCCACCAGGCACCCTGTAGTGTGAGTGAAGCACCAGGCAGCCCTGTAGTGTGAGTGTAGCCACCAGGCACCCTGTAGTGCGAGTGTAGCCACCAGGCACCCTGTAGTGCGAGTGTAGCCACCAGGCACCCTGTAGTGTGTGTAGCTACCAGGCACCCTGTAGAGTGAGTGAAGCCACCAGGCAACCTGTAGTGCGAATGTAGCCACCAGGCACCCTGTAGTGCGAGTGTAGCCACCAGGCAGCCTGTAGTGCGAGTGTAGCCACCAGGCACCCTGTAGTGTGAGTGAAGACACCAGGCAGCCCTGTAGTGTGAGTGTAGCCACCAGGCAGCCTGTAGTGTGAGTGTAGCCACCAGGCAGCCTGTAGTGTGAGTGTAGCCACCAGGCACCCTGTAGTGTGAGTGTAGCCACCAGGCAGCCCTGTAGTGTGAGTGTAGCCACCAGCCAGCCTGTAGTGTGAGTGAAGCCACCAGGCACCCTGTAGTGTGAGTGAAGCCACCAGGCAACCCTGTAGTGCGAGTGTAGCCACCAGGCAGCCTGTAGTGTGAGTGTAGCCACAAGGCACCCTGTAGTGTGAGTGTAGCCACCAGGCACCTTGTAGTGCGAGTGAAGCCACTAGGCACCCTGTAGTGTGAGTGTAGCCACTAGGCACCCTTTAGTGTGAGTGTAAACCACCAGGCACCCTGTAGTGTGAGTGTAACCACCAGGCAACCCTGTAGTGTAAGTGTAGCCACCAGGCACCCTGCAGTGTGAGTGAAGCCACCAGGCAGCCTGTAGTTCGAGTGTGTCCACCAGGCACCCTGTAGTGCGAGTGTAGCCACTAGGCACCCTGTAGTGTGAGTGTAGCCACCAGGCAACCCTGTAGTGCGTGTGTAGCCACTTGCACCCTGTAGTGTGAGTGTAGCCACTAGGCAGCCTGTAGTGTGAGTGTAGCCACCAGGCAACCCTGTAGTGCGAGTGTAGCCACCAGGCAACCCTGTAGTGCGAGTGTAGCCACCAGGCAGCCTGTAGTGTGAGTGTAGCCACCAGGCAGCCTGTAGTGTGAGTGAAGCCACTTGGCACCCTGTAGTGTGAGTGTAGCCACTAGGCACCCTGTAGTGTGAGTGTAGCCACCAGGCACCCTGTAGTGTGAGTGTAGCCACCAGGCACCCTGTAGTGCGAGTGTAGCCACCAGGCACCCTGTAGTGTGAGTGTAGCCACCAGGCACCCTGTAGTGTGAGTGTAGCCACCAGGCACCCTGTAGTGTGAGTGTAGCCACCAGGCACCCTGTAGTGTGAGTGAAGCCACCAGGCAACCCTGTAGTGTGAGTGTAGCCACCAGGCAACCCTGTAGTGTGAGTGTAGCCACCAGGCAGCCTGTAGTGTGAGTGTAGCCACCAGGCACCCTGTAGTGTGAGTGTAGCCACCAGGCAACCCTGTAGTGTGAGTGTAGCCACCAGGCAGCCTGTAGTGTGAGTGTAGCCACCAGGCAGCCCTGTAGTGTGAGTGTAGCCACCAGGCAGCCTGTAGTGTGAGTGTAGCCACCAGGCACCCTGTAGTGTGAGTGTAGCCATCAGGCAGCCTGTAGTGTGAGTGAAGCCACCAGGCACCCTGTAGTGCGAGTGTAGCCACAAGGCAGCCTGTAGTGTGAGTGAAGCCACTAGGCACCCTGTAGTGCGAGTGAAGCCACCAGGCACCCTGTAGTGTGAGTGTTCCCACCAGGCACCCTGTAGTGTGAGTGTAGCCACCAGGCAGCCTGTAGTGTGAGTGAAGCCACCAGGCACCCTGTAGTGTGAGTGTAGCCACCGGGCAGCCTGTAGTGTGAGTGAAGCCACCAGGCACCCTGTAGTGTGAGTGTAGCCGCCAGGCACCCTGTAGTGTGAGTGAAGCCACCAGGCACCCTGTAGTGTGAGTGTAGCCACCAGGCACCCTGTAGTGTGAGTGAAGCCACCAGGCACCCTGTAGTGCGAGTGTAGCCACCAGGCAGCCTGTAGTGTGAGTGAAGCCACTAGGCACCCTGTAGTGCGAGTGAAGCCACCAGGCACCCTGTAGTGTGAGTGTAGCCACCAGGCAGCCTGTAGTGCGAGTGTAGCTACCAGGCAGCCTGTAGTGTGAGTGAAGCCACTTGGCACCCTGTAGTGTGAGTGTAGCCACCTGGCACCCTGTAGTGTGAGTGTAGCCACCAGGCCCCCTGTAGTGTGAGTGAAGCCACTAGGCACCCTGTAGTGCGAATGTAACCACCAGGCACCCTGTAGTGCGAGTGTAACCACCAGGCACCCTGTAGTGTGAGTGAAGCACCAGGCACCCTGTAGTGTGAGTGAAGCCACCAGGCACCCTGTAGTGTGTGTGAGTGTAGCCACCAGGCAGCCTGTAGTGCGAGTGTAGCCACCAGGCACCCTGTAGTGTGAGTGAAGACACCAGGCAGCCCTGTAGTGTGAGTGTAGCCACCAGGCAGCCTGTAGTGTGAGTGTAGCCACCAGGCAGCCTGTAGTGTGAGTGTAGCCACCAGGCACCCTGTAGTGTGAGTGTAGCCACCAGGCAGCCCTGTAGTGTGAGTGTAGCCACCAGCCAGCCTGTAGTGTGAGTGAAGCCACCAGGCACCCTGTAGTGTGAGTGAAGCCACCAGGCAACCCTGTAGTGCGAGTGTAGCCACCAGGCAGCCTGTAGTGTGAGTGTAGCCACAAGGCACCCTGTATTGTGAGTGTAGCCACCAGGCACCCTGTAGTGCGAGTGAAGCCACTAGGCACCCTGTAATGTGAGTGTAGCCAATAGGCACCCTTTAGTGTGAGTGTAACCACCAGGCACCCTGTAGTGTGAGTGTAACCACCAGGCAACCCTGTAGTGTAAGTGTAGCCACCAGGCACCCTGCAGTGTGAGTGAAGCCACCAGGCAGCCTGTAGTTCGAGTGTGTCCACCAGGCACCCTGTAGTGCGAGTGTAGCCACTAGGCACCCTGTAGTGTGAGTGTAGCCACCAGGCAACCCTGTAGTGCGTGTGTAGCCACTTGCACCCTGTAGTGTGAGTGTAGCCACTAGGCAGCCTGTAGTGTGAGTGTAGCCACCAGGCAACCCTGTAGTGCGAGTGTAGCCACCAGGCAACCCTGTAGTGCGAGTGTAGCCACCAGGCAGCCTGTAGTGTGAGTGTAGCCACCAGGCAGCCTGTAGTGTGAGTGAAGCCACTTGGCACCCTGTAGTGTGAGTGTAGCCACTAGGCACCCTGTAGTGTGAGTGTAGCCACCAGGCACCCTGTAGTGTGAG
Source organism: Procambarus clarkii (assembly GCF_040958095.1). Taxonomy (NCBI): domain Eukaryota; kingdom Metazoa; phylum Arthropoda; class Malacostraca; order Decapoda; family Cambaridae; genus Procambarus; species Procambarus clarkii. The sequence goes on along the minus strand of NC_091156.1, from coordinate 33,558,933 downwards.
TGTAGCCACCAGGCACCCTGTAGTGCGAGTGTAGCCACCAGGCACCCTGTAGTGTGAGTGTAGCCACCAGGCACCCTGTAGTGTGAGTGTAGCCACCAGGCACCCTGTAGTGTGAGTGTAGCCACCAGGCACCCTGTAGTGTGAGTGAAGCCACCAGGCAACCCTGTAGTGTGAGTGTAGCCACCAGGCAACCCTGTAGTGTGAGTGTAGCCACCAGGCAGCCTGTAGTGTGAGTGTAGCCACCAGGCACCCTGTAGTGTGAGTGTAGCCACCAGGCAACCCTGTAGTGTGAGTGTAGCCACCAGGCAGCCTGTAGTGTGAGTGTAGCCACCAGGCAGCCCTGTAGTGTGAGTGTAGCCACCAGGCAGCCTGTAGTGTGAGTGTAGCCACCAGGCACCCTGTAGTGTGAGTGTAGCCATCAGGCAGCCTGTAGTGTGAGTGAAGCCACCAGGCACCCTGTAGTGCGAGTGTAGCCACAAGGCAGCCTGTAGTGTGAGTGAAGCCACTAGGCACCCTGTAGTGCGAGTGAAGCCACCAGGCACCCTGTAGTGTGAGTGTAGCCACCAGGCACCCTGTAGTGTGAGTGTAGCCACCAGGCAGCCTGTAGTGTGAGTGAAGCCACCAGGCACCCTGTAGTGTGAGTGTAGCCACCGGGCAGCCTGTAGTGTGAGTGAAGCCACCAGGCACCCTGTAGTGTGAGTGTAGCCGCCAGGCACCCTGTAGTGTGAGTGAAGCCACCAGGCACCCTGTAGTGTGAGTGTAGCCACCAGGCACCCTGTAGTGTGAGTGAAGCCACCAGGCACCCTGTAGTGCGAGTGTAGCCACCAGGCAGCCTGTAGTGTGAGTGAAGCCACTAGGCACCCTGTAGTGCGAGTGAAGCCACCAGGCACCCTGTAGTGTGAGTGTAGCCACCAGGCAGCCTGTAGTGCGAGTGTAGCTACCAGGCAGCCTGTAGTGTGAGTGAAGCCACTTGGCACCCTGTAGTGTGAGTGTAGCCACCTGGCACCCTGTAGTGTGAGTGTAGCCACCAGGCCCCCTGTAGTGTGAGTGAAGCCACTAGGCACCCTGTAGTGCGAATGTAACCACCAGGCACCCTGTAGTGCGAGTGTAACCACCAGGCACCCTGTAGTGTGAGTGAAGCACCAGGCACCCTGTAGTGTGAGTGAAGCCACCAGGCACCCTGTAGTGTGTGTGAGTGTAGCCACCAGGCAGCCTGTAGTGCGAGTGTAGCCACCAGGCACCCTGTAGTGTGAGTGAAGACACCAGGCAGCCCTGTAGTGTGAGTGTAGCCACCAGGCAGCCTGTAGTGTGAGTGTAGCCACCAGGCAGCCTGTAGTGTGAGTGTAGCCACCAGGCACCCTGTAGTGTGAGTGTAGCCACCAGGCAGCCCTGTAGTGTGAGTGTAGCCACCAGCCAGCCTGTAGTGTGAGTGAAGCCACCAGGCACCCTGTAGTGTGAGTGAAGCCACCAGGCAACCCTGTAGTGCGAGTGTAGCCACCAGGCAGCCTGTAGTGTGAGTGTAGCCACAAGGCACCCTGTATTGTGAGTGTAGCCACCAGGCACCCTGTAGTGCGAGTGAAGCCACTAGGCACCCTGTAATGTGAGTGTAGCCAATAGGCACCCTTTAGTGTGAGTGTAACCACCAGGCACCCTGTAGTGTGAGTGTAACCACTAGGCAACCCTGTAGTGTAAGTGTAGCCACCAGGCACCCTGCAGTGTGAGTGAAGCCACCAGGCAGCCTGTAGTTCGAGTGTGTCCACCAGGCACCCTGTAGTGCGAGTGTAGCCACTAGGCACCCTGTAGTGTGAGTGTAGCCACCAGGCAACCCTGTAGTGCGTGTGTAGCCACTTGCACCCTGTAGTGTGAGTGTAGCCACTAGGCAGCCTGTAGTGTGAGTGTAGCCACCAGGCAACCCTGTAGTGCGAGTGTAGCCACCAGGCAGCCTGTAGTGTGAGTGTAGCCACCAGGCATCCTGTAGTGTGAGTGAAGCCACTTGGCACCCTGTAGTGTGAGTGTAGCCACTAGGCACCCTGTAGTGTGAGTGAAGACACCAGGCAGCCCTGTAGTGTGAGTGAAGACACCAGGCAGCCCTGTAGTGTGAGTGTAGCCACCAGGCACCCTGTAGTGTGAGTGTAGCCACCAGGCAGCCTGTAGTGTGAGTGTAGCCACCAGGCACCCTGTAGTGTGAGTGTAGCCACCAGGCAGCCCTGTAGGGTGAGTGTAGCCACCAGCCAGCCTGTAGTGTGAGTGAAGCCACCAGGCACCCTGTAGTGTGAGTGAAGCCACCAGGCAACCCTGTAGTGCGAGTGTAGCCACCAGGCAGCCTGTAGTGTGAGTGTAGCCACAAGGCACCCTGTAGTGTGAGTGTAGCCACCAGGCACCCTGTAGTGCGAGTGAAGCCACTAGGCACCCTGTAGTGTGAGTGTAGCCACTAGGCACCCTTTAGTGTGAGTGTAACCACCAGGCACCCTGTAGTGTGAGTGTAACCACCAGGCAACCCTGTAGTGTAAGTGTAGCCACCAGGCACCCTGCAGTGTGAGTGAAGCCACCAGGCAGCCTGTAGTTCGAGTGTGTCCACCAGGCACCCTGTAGTGCGAGTGTAGCCACTAGGCACCCTGTAGTGTGAGTGTAGCCACCAGGCAACCCTGTAGTGCGAGTGTAGCCACCAGGCAGCCTGTAGTGTGAGTGTAGCCACCAGGCAGCCTGTAGTGTGAGTGAAGCCACTTGGCACCCTGTAGTGTGAGTGTAGCCACTAGGCACCCTGTAGTGTGAGTGTAGCCACCAGGCACCCTGTAGTGTGAGTGTAGCCACCAGGCAGCCTGTAGTGCGAGTGTAGCCACCAGGCACCCTGTAGTGTGAGTGTAGCCACCAGGCACCCTGTAGTGTGAGTGTAGCCACCAGGCACCCTGTAGTGTGAGTGTAGCCACCAGGCACCCTGTAGTGTGAGTGTAGCCACCAGGCACCCTGTAGTGTGAGTGAAGCCACCAGGCAACCCTGTAGTGTGATTGTAGCCACCAGGCAGCCTGTAGTGTGAGTGTAGCCACCAGGCACCCTGTAGTGTGAGTGTAGCCACCAGGCAACCCTGTAGTGTGAGTGTAGCCACCAGGCAGCCTGTAGTGTGAGTGTAGCCACCAGGCAGCCCTGTAGTGTGAGTGTAGCCACCAGGCAGCCTGTAGTGTGAGTGTAGCCACCAGGCACCCTGTAGTGTGAGTGTAGCCACCAGGCAGCCTGTAGTGTGAGTGAAGCCACCAGGCACCCTGTAGTGCGAGTGTAGCCACAAGGCAGCCTGTAGTGTGAGTGAAGCCACTAGGCACCCTGTAGTGCGAGTGAAGCCACCAGGCACCCTGTAGTGTGAGTGTAGCCACTAGGCACCCTGTAGTGTGAGTGTAGCCACTAGGCACCCTTTAGTGTGAGTGTAACCACCAGGCACCCTGTAGTGTGAGTGTAACCACCAGGCAACCCTGTAGTGTAATTGTAGCCACCAGGCACCCTGCAGTGTGAGTGAAGCCACCAGGCAGCCTGTAGTTCGAGTGTGTCCACCAGGCACCCTGTAGTGCGAGTGTAGCCACTAGGCACCCTGTAGTGTGAGTGTAGCCACCAGGCAACCCTGTAGTGCATGTGTAGCCACTTGCACCCTGTAGTGTGAGTGTAGCCACTAGGCAGCCTGTAGTGTGAGTGTAGCCACCAGGCAACCCTGTAGTGCGAGTGTAGCCACCAGGCAGCCTGTAGTGTGAGTGTAGCCACCAGGCAGCCTGTAGTGTGAGTGAAGCCACTTGGCACCCTGTAGTGTGAGTGTAGCCACTAGGCACCCTGTAGTGTGAGTGTAGCCACCAGGCACCCTGTAGTGTGAGTGTAGCCACCAGGCAGCCTGTAGTGCGAGTGTAGCCACCAGGCACCCTGTAGTGTGAGTGTAGCCACCAGGCACCCTGTAGTGTGAGTGTAGCCACCAGGCACCCTGTAGTGTGAGTGTAGCCACTAGGCACCCTGTAGTGTGAGTGTAGCCACCAGGCACCCTGTAGTGTGAGTGAAGCCACCAGGCAACCCTGTAGTGTGAGTGTAGCCACCAGGCAGCCTGTAGTGTGAGTGTAGCCACCAGGCACCCTGTAGTGTGAGTGTAGCCACCAGGCAACCCTGTAGTGTGAGTGTAGCCACCAGGCAGCCTGTAGTGTGAGTGTAGCCACCAGGCAGCCCTGTAGTGTGAGTGTAGCCACCAGGCAGCCTGTAGTGTGAGTGTAGCCACCAGGCACCCTGTAGTGTGAGTGTAGCCACCAGGCAGCCTGTAGTGTGAGTGAAGCCACCAGGCACCCTGTAGTGCGAGTGTATCCACAAGGCAGCCTGTAGTGTGAGCGAAGCCACTAGGCACCCTGTAGTGCGAGTGAAGCCACCAGGCACCCTGTAGTGTGAGTGTAGCCACCAGGCACCCTGTAGTGTAAGTGTAGCCACCAGGCAGCCTGTAGTGTGAGTGAAGCCACCAGGCACCCTGTAGTGTGAGTGTAGCCACCGGGCAGCCTGTAGTGTGAGTGAAGCCACCAGGCACCCTGTAGTGTGAGTGTAGCCACCAGGCACCCTGTAGTGTGAGTGAAGCCACCAGGCACCCTGTAGTGTGAGTGTAGCCACCAGGCACCCTGTAGTGTGAGTGAAGCCACCAGGCACCCTGTAGTGCGAGTGTAGCCACCAGGCAGCCTGTAGTGTGAGTGAAGCCACTAGGCACCCTGTAGTGCGAGTGAAGCCACCAGGCACCCTGTAGTGTGAGTGTAGCCACCAGGCAGCCTGTAGTGCGAGTGTAGCTACCAGGCAGCCTGTAGTGTGAGTGAAGCCACTAGGCACCCTGTAGTGTGAGTGTAGCCACCTGGCACCCTGTAGTGTGAGTGTAGCCACCAGGCCCCCTGTAGTGTGAGTGAAGCCACTAGGCACCCTGTAGTGCGAATGTAACCACCAGGCACCCTGTAGTGCGAGTGTAACCACCAGGCACCCTGTAGTGTGAGTGAAGCACCAGGCACCCTGTAGTGTGAGTGAAGCCACCAGGCACCCTGTAGTGTGTGTGAGTGTAGCCACCAGGCAGCCTGTAGTGCGAGTGTAGCCACCAGGCACCCTGTAGTGTGAGTGTAGCCAATAGGCACCCTTTAGTGTGAGTGTAACCACCAGGCACCCTGTAGTGTGAGTGTAACCACCAGGCAACCCTGTAGTGTAAGTGTAGCCACCAGGCACCCTGCAGTGTGAGTGAAGCCACCAGGCAGCCTGTAGTTCGAGTGTGTCCACCAGGCACCCTGTAGTGCGAGTGTAGCCACTAGGCACCCTGTAGTGTGAGTGTAGCCACCAGGCAACCCTGTAGTGCGTGTGTAGCCACTTGCACCCTGTAGTGTGAGTGTAGCCACTAGGCAGCCTGTAGTGTGAGTGTAGCCACCAGGCAACCCTGTAGTGCGAGTGTAGCCACCAGGCAGCCTGTAGTGTGAGTGTAGCCACCAGGCAGCCTGTAGTGTGAGTGAAGCCACTTGGCACCCTGTAGTGTGAGTGTAGCCACTAGGCACCCTGTAGTGTGAGTGAAGACACCAGGCAGCCCTGTAGTGTGAGTGAAGACACCAGGCAGCCCTGTAGTGTGAGTGTAGCCACCAGGCACCCTGTAGTGTGAGTGTAGCCACCTGGCAGCCTGTAGTGTGAGTGTAGCCACCAGGCACCCTGTAGTGTGAGTGTAGCCACCAGGCAGCCCTGTAGTGTGAGTGTAGCCACCAGCCAGCCTGTAGTGTGAGTGAAGCCACCAGGCACCCTGTAGTGTGAGTGAAGCCACCAGGCAACCCTGTAGTGCGAGTGTAGCCACCAGGCAGCCTGTAGTGTGAGTGTAGCCACAAGGCACCCTGTAGTGTGAGTGTAGCCACCAGGCACCCTGTAGTGCGAGTGAAGCCACTAGGCACCCTGTAGTGTGAGTGTAGCCACTAGGCACCCTTTAGTGTGAGTGTAACCACCAGGCACCCTGTAGTGTGAGTGTAACCACCAGGCAACCCTGTAGTGTAAGTGTAGCCACCAGGCACCCTGCAGTGTGAGTGAAGCCACCAGGCAGCCTGTAGTTCGAGTGTGTCCACCAGGCACCCTGTAGTGCGAGTGTAGCCACTAGGCACCCTGTAGTGTGAGTGTAGCCACCAGGCAACCCTGTAGTGCGAGTGTAGCCACCAGGCAGCCTGTAGTGTGAGTGTAGCCACCAGGCAGCCTGTAGTGTGAGTGAAGCCACTTGGCACCCTGTAGTGTGAGTGTAGCCACTAGGCAGCCTGTAGTGCGAGTGTAGCCACCAGGCACCCTGTAGTGTGAGTGTAGCCACCAGGCACCCTGTAGTGTGAGTGTAGCCACCAGGCACCCTGTCGTGTGAGTGTAGCCACCAGGCACCCTGTAGTGTGAGTGTAGCCACCAGGCATCCTGTAGTGTGAGTGAAGCCACCAGGCAACCCTGTAGTGTGATTGTAGCCACCAGGCAGCCTGTAGTGTGAGTGTAGCCACCAGGCACCCTGTAGTGTGAGTGTAGCCACCAGGCAACCCTGTAGTGTGAGTGTAGCCACCAGGCAGCCTGTAGTGTGAGTGTAGCCACCAGGCAGCCCTGTAGTGTGAGTGTAGCCACCAGGCAGCCTGTAGTGTGAGTGTAGCCACCAGGCACCCTGTAGTGTGAGTGTAGCCACCAGGCAGCCTGTAGTGTGAGTGAAGCCACCAGGCACCCTGTAGTGCGAGTGTAGCCACAAGGCAGCCTGTAGTGTGAGTGAAGCCACTAGGCACCCTGTAGTGCGAGTGAAGCCACCAGGCACCCTGTAGTGTGAGTGTAGCCACTAGGCACCCTGTAGTGTGAGTGTAGCCACTAGGCACCCTTTAGTGTGAGTGTAACCACCAGGCACCCTGTAGTGTGAGTGTAACCACCAGGCAACCCTGTAGTGTAATTGTAGCCACCAGGCACCCTGCAGTGTGAGTGAAGCCACCAGGCAGCCTGTAGTTCGAGTGTGTCCACCAGGCACCCTGTAGTGCGAGTGTAGCCACTAGGCACCCTGTAGTGTGAGTGTAGCCACCAGGCAACCCTGTAGTGCGTGTGTAGCCACTTGCACCCTGTAGTGTGAGTGTAGCCACTAGGCAGCCTGTAGTGTGAGTGTAGCCACCAGGCAACCCTGTAGTGCGAGTGTAGCCACCAGGCAGCCTGTAGTGTGAGTGTAGCCACCAGGCAGCCTGTAGTGTGAGTGAAGCCACTTGGCACCCTGTAGTGTGAGTGTAGCCACTAGGCACCCTGTAGTGTGAGTGTAGCCACCAGGCACCCTGTAGTGTGAGTGTAGCCACCAGGCAGCCTGTAGTGCGAGTGTAGCCACCAGGCACCCTGTAGTGTGAGTGTAGCCACCAGGCACCCTGTAGTGTGAGTGTAGCCACCAGGCACCCTGTAGTGTGAGTGTAGCCACTAGGCTCCCTGTAGTGTGAGTGTAGCCACCAGGCACCCTGTAGTGTGAGTGAAGCCACCAGGCAACCCTGTAGTGTGAGTGTAGCCACCAGGCAGCCTGTAGTGTGAGTGTAGCCACCAGGCACCCTGTAGTGTGAGTGTAGCCACCAGGCAACCCTGTAGTGTGAGTGTAGCCACCAGGCAGCCTGTAGTGTGAGTGTAGCCACCAGGCAGCCCTGTAGTGTGAGTGTAGCCACCAGGCAGCCTGTAGTGTGAGTGTAGCCACCAGGCACCCTGTAGTGTGAGTGTAGCCACCAGGCAGCCTGTAGTGTGAGTGAAGCCACCAGGCACCCTGTAGTGCGAGTGTATCCACAAGGCAGCCTGTAGTGTGAGTGAAGCCACTAGGCACCCTGTAGTGCGAGTGAAGCCACCAGGCACCCTGTAGTGTGAGTGTAGCCACCAGGCACCCTGTAGTGTGAGTGTAGCCACCAGGCAGCCTGTAGTGTGAGTGAAGCCACCAGGCACCCTGTAGTGTGAGTGTAGCCACCGGGCAGCCTGTAGTGTGAGTGAAGCCACCAGGCACCCTGTAGTGTGAGTGTAGCCACCAGGCACCCTGTAGTGTGAGTGAAGCCACCAGGCACCCTGTAGTGTGAGTGTAGCCACCAGGCACCCTGTAGTGTGAGTGAAGCCACCAGGCACCCTGTAGTGCGAGTGTAGCCACCAGGCAGCCTGTAGTGTGAGTGAAGCCACTAGGCACCCTGTAGTGCGAGTGAAGCCACCAGGCACCCTGTAGTGTGAGTGTAGCCACCAGGCAGCCTGTAGTGCGAGTGTAGCTACCAGGCAGCCTGTAGTGTGAGTGAAGCCACTAGGCACCCTGTAGTGTGAGTGTAGCCACCTGGCACCCTGTAGTGTGAGTGTAGCCACCAGGCCCCCTGTAGTGTGAGTGAAGCCACTAGGCACCCTGTAGTGCGAATGTAACCACCAGGCACCCTGTAGTGCGAGTGTAACCACCAGGCACCCTGTAGTGTGAGTGAAGCACCAGGCACCCTGTAGTGTGAGTGAAGCCACCAGGCACCCTGTAGTGTGTGTGAGTGTAGCCACCAGGCAGCCTGTAGTGCGAGTGTAGCCACCAGGCACCCTGTAGTGTGAGTGAAGACACCAGGCAGCCCTGTAGTGTGAGTGTAGCCACCAGGCAGCCTGTAGTGTGAGTGTAGCCACCAGGCAGCCTGTAGTGTGAGTGTAGCCACCAGGCACCCTGTAGTGTGAGTGTAGCCACCGGGCAGCCCTGTAGTGTGAGTGTAGCCACCAGCCAGCCTGTAGTGTGAGTGAAGCCACCAGGCACCCTGTAGTGTGAGTGAAGCCACCAGGCAACCATGTAGTGCGAGTGTAGCCACCAGGCAGCCTGTAGTGTGAGTGTAGCCACAAGGCACCCTGTAGTGTGAGTGTAGCCACCAGGCACCCTGTAGTGCGAGTGAAGCCACTAGGCACCCTGTAGTGTGAGTGTAGCCACTAGGCACCCTTTAGTGTGAGTGTAACCACCAGGCAACCCTGTAGTGTAAGTGTAGCCACCAGGCACCCTGCAGTGTGAGTGAAGCCTCCAGGCAGCCTGTAGTTCGAGTGTGTCCACCAGGCACCCTGTAGTGCGAGTGTAGCCACTAGGCACCCTGTAGTGTGAGTGTAGCCACCAGGCAACCCTGTAGTGCGTGTGTAGCCACTTGCACCCTGTAGTGTGAGTGTAGCCACTAGGCAGCCTGTAGTGTGAGTGTAGCCACCAGGCAACCCTGTAGTGCGAGTGTAGCCACCAGGCAGCCTGTAGTGTGAGTGTAGCCACCAGGCAGCCTGTAGTGTGAGTGAAGCCACTTGGCACCCTGTAGTGTGAGTGTAGCCACTAGGCACCCTGTAGTGTGAGTGTAGCCACCAGGCACCCTGTAGTGTGAGTGTAGCCACCAGGCAGCCTGTAGTGCGAGTGTAGCCACCAGGCACCCTGTAGTGTGAGTGTAGCCACCAGGCACCCTGTAGTGTGAGTGTAGCCACCAGGCACCCTGTAGTGTGAGTGTAGCCACCAGGCACCCTGTAGTGTGAGTGTAGCCACCAGGCACCCTGTAGTGTGAGTGTAGCCACTAGGCACCCTGTAGTGTGAGTGTAGCCACCAGGCACCCTGTAGTGTGAGTGTAGCCACCAGGCAGCCTGTAGTGCGAGTGTAGCCACCAGGCACCCTGTAGTGTGAGTGTAGCCACCAGGCACCCTGTAGTGTGAGTGTAGCCACCAGGCACCCTGTAGTGTGAGTGTAGCCACCAGGCACCCTGTAGTGTGAGTGTAGCCACCAGGCACCCTGTAGTGTGAGTGTAGCCACCAGGCACCCTGTAGTGTGAGTGAAGCCACCAGGCAACCCTGTAGTGTGAGTGTCGCCACCAGGCAGCCTGTAGTGTGAGTGTAGCCACCAGGCACCCTGTAGTGTGAGTGTAGCCACCAGGCAACCCTGTAGTGTGAGTGTAGCCACCAGGCAACCTGTAGTGTGAGTGTAGCCACCAGGCAGCCCTGTAGTGTGAGTGTAGCCACCAGGCACCCTGTAGTGTGAGTGTAGCCACCAGGCAGCCTGTAGTGTGAGTGAAGCCACCAGGCACCCTGTAGTGCGAGTGTAGCCACAAGGCAGCCTGTAGTGTGAGTGAAGCCACTAGGCACCCTGTAGTGCGAGTGAAGCCACCAGGCACCATGTAGTGTGAGTGTAGCCACCAGGCACCCTGTAGTGTGAGTGAAGCCACCAGGCACCCTGTAGTGTGAGTGTAGCCACCAGGCACCCTGTAGTGTGAGTGAAGCCTCCAGGCAGCCTGTAGTGCGAGTGTAGCCACCAGGCAGCCTGTAGTGTGAGTGAAGCCACCAGGCACCCTGTAGTGTGAGTGTAGCCACCAGGCAGCCTGTAGTGTGAGTGTAGCCACCAGGCTCCCTGTAGTGTGAGTGTAGCCACCAGGCACCCTGTAGTGTGAGTGAAGCCACTAGGCACCCTGTAGTGCGAGTGAAGACACCAGGCACCCTGTAGTGTGAGTGTAGCCACCAGGCAGCCTGTAGTGCGAGTGTAGCTACCAGGCAGCCTGTAGTGTGAGTGAAGCCACTAGGCACCCTGTAGTGTGAGTGTAGCCACCTGGCACCCTGTAGTGTGAGTGTAGCCACCAGGCCCCCTGTAGTGTGAGTGAAGCCACTAGGCACCCTGTAGTGCGAATGTAACCACCAGGCACCCTGTAGTGCGAGTGTAACCACCAGGCACCCTGTAGTGTGAGTGAAGCACCAGGCACCCTGTAGTGTGAGTGAAGCCACCAGGCACCCTGTAGTGTGTGTGAGTGTAGCCACCAGGCAGCCTGTAGTGCGAGTGTAGCCACCAGGCACCCTGTAGTGTGAGTGAAGACACCAGGCAGCCCTGTAGTGTGAGTGTAGCCACCAGGCAGCCTGTAGTGTGAGTGTAGCCACCAGGCAGCCTGTAGTGTGAGTGTAGCCACCAGGCACCCTGTAGTGTGAGTGTAGCCACCGGGCAGCCCTGTAGTGTGAGTGTAGCCACCAGCCAGCCTGTAGTGTGAGTGAAGCCACCAGGCACCCTGTAGTGTGAGTGAAGCCACCAGGCAACCATGTAGTGCGAGTGTAGCCACCAGGCAGCCTGTAGTGTGAGTGTAGCCACAAGGCACCCTGTAGTGTGAGTGTAGCCACCAGGCACCCTGTAGTGCGAGTGAAGCCACTAGGCACCCTGTAGTGTGAGTGTAGCCACTAGGCACCCTTTAGTGTGAGTGTAACCACCAGGCAACCCTGTAGTGTAAGTGTAGCCACCAGGCACCCTGCAGTGTGAGTGAAGCCTCCAGGCAGCCTGTAGTTCGAGTGTGTCCACCAGGCACCCTGTAGTGCGAGTGTAGCCACTAGGCACCCTGTAGTGTGAGTGTAGCCACCAGGCAACCCTGTAGTGCGTGTGTAGCCACTTGCACCCTGTAGTGTGAGTGTAGCCACTAGGCAGCCTGTAGTGTGAGTGTAGCCACCAGACAACCCTGTAGTGCGAGTGTAGCCACCAGGCAGCCTGTAGTGTGAGTGTAGCCACCAGGCAGCCTGTAGTGTGAGTGAAGCCACTTGGCACCCTGTAGTGTGAGTGTAGCCACTAGGCACCCTGTAGTGTGAGTGTAGCCACCAGGCACCCTGTAGTGTGAGTGTAGCCACCAGGCAGCCTGTAGTGCGAGTGTAGCCACCAGGCACCCTGTAGTGTGAGTGTAGCCACCAGGCACCCTGTAGTGTGAGTGTAGCCACCAGGCACCCTGTAGTGTGAGTGTAGCCACCAGGCACCCTGTAGTGTGAGTGTAGCCACCAGGCACCCTGTAGTGTGAGTGAAGCCACCAGGCAACCCTGTAGTGTGAGTGTAGCCACCAGGCAGCCTGTAGTGTGAGTGTAGCCACCAGGCACCCTGTAGTGTGAGTGTAGCCAGCAGGCAACCCTGTAGTTTGAGTGTAGCCACCAGGCAGCCTGTAGTGTGAGTGTAGCCACCAGGCAGCCCTGTAGTGTGAGTGTAGCCACCAGGCACCCTGTAGTGTGAGTGTAGCCACCAGGCAGCCTGTAGTGTGAGTGAAGCCACCAGGCACCCTGTAGTGCGAGTGTAGCCACAAGGCAGCCTGTTGTGTGAGTGAAGCCACTAGGCACCCTGTAGTGCGAGTGAAGCCACCAGGCACCATGTAGTGTGAGTGTAGCCACCAGGCACCCTGTAGTGTGAGTGAAGCCACCAGGCACCCTGTAGTGTGAGTGTAGCCACCAGGCACCCTGTAGTGTGAGTGAAGCCACCAGGCACCCTGTAGTGCGAGTGTAGCCACCAGGCAGCCTGTAGTGTGAGTGAAGCCACTAGGCACCCTGTAGTGCGAGTGAAGCCACCAGGCACCCTGTAGTGTGAGTGTAGCCACCAGGCAGCCTGTAGTGCGAGTGTAGCTACCAGGCAGCCTGTAGTGTGAGTGAAGCCACTAGGCACCCTGTAGTGTGAGTGTAGCCACCTGGCACCCTGTAGTGTGAGTGTAGCAACCAGGCCCCCTGTAGTGTGAGTGTAGCCACCAGGCACCCTGTAGTGTGAGTGTAGCCACCAGGCAGCCTGTAGTGCGAGTGTAGCCACCAGGCAGCCTGTAGTGTGAGTGTAGCCACCAGGCAGCCTGTAGTGCGAGTGTAGCCACCAGGCAGCCTGTAGTGTGAGTGAAGCCTCCAGGCAGCCTGTAGTTCGAGTGTGTCCACCAGGCACCCTGTAGTGCGAGTGTAGCCACTAGGCACCCTGTAGTGTGAGTGTAGCCACCAGGCAACCCTGTAGTGCGTGTGTTGCCACTTGCACCCTGTAGTGTGAGTGTAGCCACTAGGCAGCCTGTAGTGTGAGTGTAGCCACCAGGCAACCCTGTAGTGCGAGTGTAGCCACCAGGCAGCCTGTAGTGTGAGTGTAGCCACCAGGCAGCCTGTAGTGTGAGTGAAGCCACTTGGCACCCTGTAGTGTGAGTGTAGCCACTAGGCACCCTGTAGTGTGAGTGTAGCCACCAGGCACCCTGTAGTGTGAGTGTAGCCACCAGGCAGCCTGTAGTGCGAGTGTAGCCACCAGGCACCCTGTAGTGTGAGTGTAGCCACCAGGCACCCTGTAGTGTGAGTGTAGCCACCAGGCACCCTGTAGTGTGAGTGTAGCCACCAGGCACCCTGTAGTGTGAGTGTAGCCACTAGGCACCCTGTAGTGTGAGTGTAGCCACCAGGCACCCTGTAGTGTGAGTGTAGCCACCAGGCAGCCTGTAGTGCGAGTGTAGCCACCAGGCACCCTGTAGTGTGAGTGTAGCCACCAGGCACCCTGTAGTGTGAGTGTAGCCACCAGGCACCCTGTAGTGTGAGTGTAGCCACCAGGCACCCTGTAGTGTGAGTGTAGCCACCAGGCACCCTGTAGTGTGAGTGAAGCCACCAGGCAACCCTGTAGTGTGAGTGTAGCCACCAGGCAGCCTGTAGTGTGAGTGTAGCCACCAGGCACCCTGTAGTGTGAGTGTAGCCACCAGGCAACCCTGTAGTGTGAGTGTAGCCACCAGGCAGCCTGTAGTGTGAGTGTAGCCACCAGGCAGCCCTGTAGTGTGAGTGTAGCCACCAGGCACCCTGTAGTGTGAGTGTAGCCACCAGGCAGCCTGTAGTGTGAGTGAAGCCACCAGGCACCCTGTAGTGCGAGTGTAGCCACAAGGCAGCCTGTAGTGTGAGTGAAGCCACTAGGCACCCTGTAGTGCGAGTGAAGCCACCAGGCACCATGTAGTGTGAGTGTAGCCACCAGGCACCCTGTAGTGTGAGTGAAGCCACCAGGCACCCTGTAGTGTGAGTGTAGCCACCAGGCACCCTGTAGTGTGAGTGAAGCCTCCAGGCAGCCTGTAGTGCGAGTGTAGCCACCAGGCAGCCTGTAGTGTGAGTGAAGCCACCAGGCACCCTGTAGTGTGAGTGTAGCCACCAGGCAGCCTGTAGTGTGAGTGTAGCCACCAGGCTCCCTGTAGTGTGAGTGTAGCCACCAGGCACCCTGTAGTGTGAGTGAAGCCACTAGGCACCCTGTAGTGCGAGTGAAGCCACCAGGCACCCTGTAGTGTGAGTGTAGCCACCAGGCAGCCTGTAGTGCGAGTGTAGCTACCAGGCAGCCTGTAGTGTGAGTGAAGCCACTAGGCACCCTGTAGTGTGAGTGTAGCCACCTGGCACCCTGTAGTGTGAGTGTAGCCACCAGGCCCCCTGTAGTGTGAGTGAAGCCACTAGGCACCCTGTAGTGCGAATGTAACCACCAGGCACCCTGTAGTGCGAGTGTAACCACCAGGCACCCTGTAGTGTGAGTGAAGCACCAGGCACCCTGTAGTGTGAGTGAAGCCACCAGGCACCCTGTAGTGTGTGTGAGTGTAGCCACCAGGCAGCCTGTAGTGCGAGTGTAGCCACCAGGCACCCTGTAGTGTGAGTGAAGACACCAGGCAGCCCTGTAGTGTGAGTGTAGCCACCAGGCAGCCTGTAGTGTGAGTGTAGCCACCAGGCAGCCTGTAGTGTGAGTGTAGCCACCAGGCACCCTGTAGTGTGAGTGTAGCCACCGGGCAGCCCTGTAGTGTGAGTGTAGCCACCAGCCAGCCTGTAGTGTGAGTGAAGCCACCAGGCACCCTGTAGTGTGAGTGAAGCCACCAGGCAACCATGTAGTGCGAGTGTAGCCACCAGGCAGCCTGTAGTGTGAGTGTAGCCACAAGGCACCCTGTAGTGTGAGTGTAGCCACCAGGCACCCTGTAGTGCGAGTGAAGCCACTAGGCACCCTGTAGTGTGAGTGTAGCCACTAGGCACCCTTTAGTGTGAGTGTAACCACCAGGCAACCCTGTAGTGTAAGTGTAGCCACCAGGCACCCTGCAGTGTGAGTGAAGCCTCCAGGCAGCCTGTAGTTCGAGTGTGTCCACCAGGCACCCTGTAGTGCGAGTGTAGCCACTAGGCACCCTGTAGTGTGAGTGTAGCCACCAGGCAACCCTGTAGTGCGTGTGTAGCCACTTGCACCCTGTAGTGTGAGTGTAGCCACTAGGCAGCCTGTAGTGTGAGTGTAGCCACCAGGCAACCCTGTAGTGCGAGTGTAGCCACCAGGCAGCCTGTAGTGTGAGTGTAGCCACCAGGCAGCCAGTAGTGTGAGTGAAGCCACTTGGCACCCTGTAGTGTGAGTGTAGCCACTAGGCACCCTGTAGTGTGAGTGTAGCCACCAGGCACCCTGTAGTGTGAGTGTAGCCACCAGGCAGCCTGTAGTGCGAGTGTAGCCACCAGGCACCCTGTAGTGTGAGTGTAGCCACCAGGCACCCTGTAGTGTGAGTGTAGCCACCAGGCACCCTGTAGTGTGAGTGTAGCCACCAGGCACCCTGTAGTGTGAGTGTAGCCACCAGGCACCCTGTAGTGTGAGTGAAGCCACCAGGCAACCCTGTAGTGTGAGTGTAGCCACCAGGCAGCCTGTAGTGTGAGTGTAGCCACCAGGCACCCTGTAGTGTGAGTGTAGCCAGCAGGCAACCCTGTAGTTTGAGTGTAGCCACCAGGCAGCCTGTAGTGTGAGTGTAGCCACCAGGCAGCCCTGTAGTGTGAGTGTAGCCACCAGGCACCCTGTAGTGTGAGTGTAGCCACCAGGCAGCCTGTAGTGTGAGTGAAGCCACCAGGCACCCTGTAGTGCGAGTGTAGCCACAAGGCAGCCTGTAGTGTGAGTGAAGCCACTAGGCACCCTGTAGTGCGAGTGAAGCCACCAGGCACCATGTAGTGTGAGTGTAGCCACCAGGCACCCTGTAGTGTGAGTGAAGCCACCAGGCACCCTGTAGTGTGAGTGTAGCCACCAGGCACCCTGTAGTGTGAGTGAAGCCACCAGGCACCCTGTAGTGCGAGTGTAGCCACCAGGCAGCCTGTAGTGTGAGTGAAGCCACTAGGCACCCTGTAGTGCGAGTGAAGCCACCAGGCACCCTGTAGTGTGAGTGTAGCCACCAGGCAGCCTGTAGTGCGAGTGTAGCTACCAGGCAGCCTGTAGTGTGAGTGAAGCCACTAGGCACCCTGTAGTGTGAGTGTAGCCACCTGGCACCCTGTAGTGTGAGTGTAGCAACCAGGCCCCCTGTAGTGTGAGTGTAGCCACCAGGCACCCTGTAGTGTGCGTGTAGCCACCAGGCAGCCTGTAGTGCGAGTGTAGCCACCAGGCAGCCTGTAGTGTGAGTGTAGCCACCAGGCAGCCTGTAGTGCGAGTGTAGCCACCAGGCAGCCTGTAGTGTGAGTGAAGCCTCCAGGCAGCCTGTAGTTCGAGTGTGTCCACCAGGCACCCTGTAGTGCGAGTGTAGCCACTAGGCACCCTGTAGTGTGAGTGTAGCCACCAGGCAACCCTGTAGTGCGTGTGTAGCCACTTGCACCCTGTAGTGTGAGTGTAGCCACTAGGCAGCCTGTAGTGTGAGTGTAGCCACCAGGCAACCCTGTAGTGCGAGTGTAGCCACCAGGCAGCCTGTAGTGTGAGTGTAGCCACCAGGCAGCCTGTAGTGTGAGTGAAGCCACTTGGCACCCTGTAGTGTGAGTGTAGCCACTAGGCACCCTGTAGTGTGAGTGTAGCCACCAGGCACCCTGTAGTGTGAGTGTAGCCACCAGGCAGCCTGTAGTGCGAGTGTAGCCACCAGGCACCCTGTAGTGTGAGTGTAGCCACCAGGCACCCTGTAGTGTGAGTGTAGCCACCAGGCACCCTGTAGTGTGAGTGTAGCCACCAGGCACCCTGTAGTGTGAGTGTAGCCACCAGGCACCCTGTAGTGTGAGTGTAGCCACTAGGCACCCTGTAGTGTGAGTGTAGCCACCAGGCACCCTGTAGTGTGAGTGTAGCCACCAGGCAGCCTGTAGTGCGAGTGTAGCCACCAGGCACCCTGTAGTGTGAGTGTAGCCACCAGGCACCCTGTAGTGTGAGTGTAGCCACCAGGCACCCTGTAGTGTGAGTGTAGCCACCAGGCACCCTGTAGTGCGATTGTAGCCACCAGGCAGCCTGTAGTGTGAGTGTAGCCACCAGGCAGCCTGTAGTGTGAGTGTAGCCAACAGGCACCCTGAAGTGTGAGTGTAGCCACCAGGCAGCCTGTAGTGTGTGTGAAGCCACTAGGCACCCTGTAGTGCGAGTGAAGCCACCAGGCTCCCTGTAGTGTGAGTGTAGCCACCAGGCACCCTGTAGTGTGAGTGTAGCCACCAGGCAGCCTGTAGTGTGAGTGAAGCCACCAGGCACCCTGTAGTGTGAGTGTAGCCACCAGGCACCCTGTAGTGCGATTGTAGCCACCAGGCAGCCTGTAGTGCGAGTGTAGCCACCAGGCACCCTGTAGTGCGAGTGTAGCCACCAGGCACCCTGTAGTGTGTGTTGTGGGAACCGACCTGTGAGATTTATATTTATTTAATTTATATGAATTTATATTTACGTTAATTTGTATACTTCGATAGCAATTTGTATAATGATAAGTGGACTGTATTTCTGCAATAATCTCAATCTCACAAATCGATCCTCTACACATTAGGGGGGTTATTAAATTAATATATATGCAGCCAATCAAATTACAGAATTAACTACATACATTGAAAAGGTTCCTTATCTTATAGTACAGCAGGTTAGTCCACCAGGTATAACTAGGGTGTAGACACCAAATTATCCTCTTTGAGGTAGCTTCCATATCACCCAGTAACTGGTGCACAAATCTTGCATCCTCGTCTTGACCTGTCAAAAGTGCGCTAGCTGTGAAGCCAGATACCTATATATGACAAGTATATCAGAGAAAACAGTACATGGAACATGGAACATGAAGACCTGGCTTAATTACCTTTAGTTTGAGGCTTCCATGTGATCTAACCGGGTCACCCTATATAATGACATTAATGGCCACTAATGATAAATAATGGGTTTCGGAAAGAACACTTAACTTGATTTGTTGACAGCGTGTTGACAGATGGTACACCTTTGGTATCCATAACACTACGTCCAAGTAAAATTAACAGGAGCCGAATTTGCTCCCGTGTGAGCCTCTGGTCTCGTATAACAACAATGGCTGCCCTCCTTCCCCACTCTGACGCCTGGCCTACTTTGTCCAGATTTCAGAAAGTGATAGAAGGGTCACATTTACTCTACTTTAATATTGATAATTAAGTTAATTTATATAAGATGTTTTTATGATGGTAAAGTCCAAAGACTAATGTATTTAAGAATAATTCCCACCATAATAGGTGGAGAATATAATAGTATGTGGTGATGATATCCCGTTTTCTTTAGACGGTAATTCCACTACAAGTTACGTTTTCTATGGGTAACTTGTTGGTAATACAGCTATTATCTGTATGATTATTAAATGGTGTCGGATTTTCCGACATAATTCCCCAGGGGGCTGCTCACGGGTCGAAGTCCTCTTTAGAACAGACGAACACCGATACTCCTCCTTCGAATTATTAGATTAATTTGATGTTAGTAGTTAGTAATCACACGTTTGTGTGTCTGTTCGTACAGGACGGATGTCCCGTACTAGAGTTGTAGGGGTTAGAAGTCTAATGCGATTTCATTTCCCTGTCAACTCTTGAAAGGCTAATATTCAAGCCTTATTACATATTATTTAACCCAGAAGACTGAATGTGATCAAGTACTACAGTCAAGTATGATTCAGGGACTGCAGTGAGATCAGTGACATTAGATATAACTTGAAGTTTCTTCAGGTAACTGGTCACTGATATATAAACACTGAAGCCCATGGAATACATCTTGATTAAATAATAAATGTATCAAATCAGTCATCATATTTATTGGGGTTTAATTTAGTTAATTGATTCAGAAGATTGAATAGCTCATCATTAAAGTAAAGTATGGTTCTGAGACTGCAGTGGGTTCAGTGACATTGGTCGCAGTGACTTGTAGCTGTTTTAGGCTACTGTTCACTGATTTGCCACTGAGGCCTCATGAACTCAACTTCAGCTTTAAATGATGATACTAACATCAACCTCTGTTACTATAGTCAGCTGTAATCTCCTTAGTATAATGCTACTGGAGAAATATAATCAGCTGACAAATTTAGATTTCTACTGGTATTGTTTATCTGCAGGCATAGGTCTCCTCAGGCTTGATACTGGGCCTGAGAGTAATTTACCTCCTGCAGAGTTTAACATGGTTATACCCTGATATTTAGTAGGGCTACCGATGAATCGATGGCAATAGTCTGTCCCAACAAGGAGACCGAAGTCAGTGAGGTGATCAGACTTAATATTATCTGCCAATTTTATTCCTCTATTTCTCAGGAATTTGGCTGTTGCTCTCAGACCTTGAACTTGTAGGTCTACTGGTATTTTGTCCACCACAATGGCTTGTACTCGACAGACGTACCTGCCTAAGCGTACTGATGGTTGTACCACCTGGTAGACTTGAGGTCCTGCATCTGTTACAAACCCTGAGATGTTGAATGACATCTGGGCTACAGGCCTTAATTGTAATTCATCTGCCAACTTTTTAGTGATGTATGTTCTCTGGGATCCTTGGTCAAACAACCCTCGGGTATGGACCTTGGCCCTCTTATTCAGGATGGTAATTTGGGCAGTAGGCAAAGTCGTATTACCTTTAGACTTTGCCGATTGGACACTCTTTGTTTGTTGCACCTTGCAGTACTGTACTGTGGTGGGAATGCTATCTTCCACCTTGGGGTTTGGAGACGTTGTTTTGGTGTCTCTGCACAATGCTGCATGGTGCTGACCTTTGTTACACCTATTACAGGTGTGTAATTGGGTATCACAATCCTTGATGTTATGTTTCCTGAGGCACCTCGTGCAATGTTGCAAATCTTTGAGTCGCTCAACACGGGCGTCACTATCAGGATAATTAGAGCAGTGGTACATTGAATGTTTCTCTTTGCAGAACAAACATGTTCCATAGCTTCCAGTACCCTTTGGTGTCACGTTCTTGGGTGACACAGTAACTATAGGCTTGGAGGGTCCCACTGCATATACGCCCACACTGCTACTGTTCCACTTTGGTGTTGAATTATATTGTCTAGATTGATTTGGAGTACCTTTGGTACTCTGTGGTTTACTATTATTGGTTTCTGAGGGTTTACTTGGTGGTTTTAATTTGTCATGTGTTCGTAATTGATGAACTACTGACTTTAAACCTTCAGATATTTCATTCATGGATAAGATACTTTTATTGTAATGAGCACTCATTTGTCTCAATATGTCCCTAGGTATTTTCTCCTGGACAATTATTTTCAAGACCCACTCAGCCCCGTTTGTATCTGCTGTCAGGCTGAGGGCATTGATCAATGATTCTACCTCCAGCTTGAAGACTTGGAGTGAATCAGCTGAAGCCTCCGGTGGGGGTAAATGCAACAGCTCATGAACTAAATGTGATGTTCTTACTTCTGGATCAGCATAATTATCCTTGAGGAGTTTTACTGCCAGATCATAGCCGTCATTAGTTAATCTCAGATGGGATACTACTGTTTTAGCCTCACCTGATAATTGACCTTGCAAATAAGAGAATTTACTACTCTTTGGTAAAGATTGTTTTGAGTCTACAAGGTCAACGAATTTGTTCCAAAATTCGTCCCAATCTTCCTCATCTTTTCCTGAGAAAGTGGGTAAATTAATTGGAGGGAGTCGAGCTTCTGCTTGACTCGTATTAGATGCAACTGTTGTTGTTGTTGCTGTTGCCTTGTTCTGGGCAATTAATTTGACATAAGGCTGTAACGTGGCCTGAGTGTGATCTTCATAATTCGCAAGATCAACCATAATGTCGTCTATTTCTGTTTCTGATAAATTGGTGTTGGCAAGTTCAGCCACATATGTTGCTATTTGACATTTGATTTGCTCAAATTTACCTGCAGCTGCTTGATAATAGCTTTCCAGGTCAGCATAATCAACTGTTGATTGTTGTGACAAATCTTCACATTTCTTGATCTGTCTTGTTAAGTGGCCTTTAAGACCTGCAAGGGTTCTTTTCATTCTCCCTGCATTATCCATACTGGCTCGTTGGTGAAGCCTTGTGGGGCTTGTACTTGGGCTGCTCATAATACTGAACAAGCTCTGATGGTAGCCTAGGGTAAATTCTGAACTCACTAGGCAATAATCCTACCTCTACTAGAGGTTAGCACTTAAAATTAATACACATTATATATATATACAATCATCCACACTAATGATTTGAGTGATAAACCAGTGTCACTGGAAGTACCTTTAGGTTAGCTCTTCTATATCACCCTAGGATGGTAGAGACACTAATTAATCACTCAAAGGTGTAATGATCATAAGTAATTTATTATATATACAACTCAACTCGAGTTGTTAAAAATTACACCCAAAATAGGGTCTGGACCATGCATTAATGGTGTTAGGTTGTTCAATATAGTACAACTGACTATAGTAATAATGGGACTAGGATGAACAATAATAGTTCCACTAGTCAATGGTAAATATCCTACCCTGTTGTGGGTTGGCAATTAGTAAATATTATACTATGATCACTAGTGCAATATATATTAAATAATTCTCTATTTTGGAGAAATAATATACACAATTATTGATAATAGCCTCTTAATTAGCCTCTATGAAACTTCTAATATTATCTAGAAGTATTAAATATTATTAGTGACCTCACGAAATAAAGTCCACAAAATTCGTAGATAATCTCTCGCGAAATGTAACACCACGAAATCCGTGAACAATCTTGCGACAGTCACTAATTGGCTGGCTTCTATATTAGCGCTGTCATTTCACGAAATAACACGCCACCAAATATCTGTGGGTGTGCATGAAACCGCTGACGAAGCTGAACTGGGCTGAGGGAGGCTCCTGAGCTCCCTCGAGGCTAGGCTGCCGTCTTGACTGCTGGCCTTTGTTTAAATCACACTGCACTAGTATATTTAATGAATCCACTGGTTAACTGGTTCATCTGGTACTAAGATGACCAAATGTGGGTTCATAGGACCGAATAATCCGTCATCCGGTTCGAAGATGACCAATTAATGTGGGAACCGACCTGTGAGATTTATATTTATTTAATTTATATGAATTTATATTTACGTTAATTTGTATACTTCGATAGCAATTTGTATAATGATAAGTGGACTGTATTTCTGCAATAATCTCAATCTCACAAATCGATCCTCTACACATTAGGGGGGGTTATTAAATTAATATATATGCAGCCAATCAAATTACAGAATTAACTACATACATTGAAAAGGTTCCTTATCTTATAGTACAGCAGGTTAGTCCACCAGGTATAACTAGGGTGTAGACACCAAATTATCCTCTTTGAGGTAGCTTCCATATCACCCAGTAACTGGTGCACAAATCTTGCATCCTCGTCTTGACCTGTCAAAAGTGCGCTAGCTGTGAAGCCAGATACCTATATATGACAAGTATATCAGAGAAAACAGTACATGGAACATGGAACATGAAGACCTGGCTTAATTACCTTTAGTTTGAGGCTTCCATGTGATCTAACCGGGTCACCCTATATAATGACATTAATAGCCACTAATGATAAATAATGGGTTTCGGAAAGAACACTTAACTTGATTTGTTGACAGCGTGTTGACAGATGGTACACCTTTGGTATCCATAACACTAAGTCCAAGTAAAATTAACAGGAGCCGAATTTGCTCCCGTGTGAGCCTCTGGTCTCGTATAACAACAATGGCTGCCCTCCTTCCCCACTCTGACGCCTGGCCTACTTTGTCCAGATTTCAGAAAGTGATAGAAGGGTCACATTTACTCTACTTTAATATTGATAATTAAGTTAATTTATATAAGATGTTTTTATGATGGTAAAGTCCAAAGACTAATGTATTTAAGAATAATTCCCACCATAATAGGTGGAGAATATAATAGTATGTGGTGATGATATCCCGTTTTCTTTAGACGGTAATTCCACTACAAGTTACGTTTTCTATGGGTAACTTGTTGGTAATACAGCTATTATCTGTATGATTATTAAATGGTGTCGGATTTTCCGACATGTGTAGCCACCAGGCACCCTGTAGAGTGAGTGAAGCCACCAGGCAACCTCTAGTGCGAGTGTAGCCACCAGGCACCCTGTAGTGTGAGTGAAGACACCAGGCAGCCCTGTAGTGTGAGTGTAGCCACCAGGCAGCCTGTAGTGTGAGTGTAGCCACCAGGCAGCCTGTAGTGTGAGTGTAGCCACCAGGCACCCTGTAGTGTGAGTGAAGCCACTAGGCACCCTGTAGTGTGAGTGTAGCCACCAGGCACCCTGTAGTGCGAGTGTAGCCACCAGGCACCCTGTAGTGTGAGTGTAGCCACCAGGCACCCCTGTAGTGTGAGTGTAGCCACCAGGCAGCCTGTAGTGTGAGTGTAGCCACCAGGCAGCCCTGTAGTGTGAGTGTAGCCATCAGGCACCCTGTAGTGCGAGTGTAGCCACCAGGCACCCTGTAGTGCGAGTGTAGCCACCAGGCACCCTGTAGTGTGTGTAGCTACCAGGCACCCTGTAGAGTGAGTGAAGCCACCAGGCAACCTGTAGTGCGAATGTAGCCACCAGGCACCCTGTAGTGCGAGTGTAGCCACCAGGCAGCCTGTAGTGCGAGTGTAGCCACCAGGCACCCTGTAGTGTGAGTGAAGACACCAGGCAGCCCTGTAGTGTGAGTGTAGCCACCAGGCAGCCTGTAGTGTGAGTGTAGCCACCAGGCAGCCTGTAGTGTGAGTGTAGCCACCAGGCAGCCTGTAGTGTGAGTGTAGCCACCAGGCAGCCCTGTAGTGTGAGTGAAGCCACCAGCCAGCCTGTAGTGTGAGTGAAGCCACCAGGAACCCTGTAGTGTGAGTGAAGCCACCAGGCAACCCTGTAGTGCGAGTGTAGCCACCAGGCAGCCTGTAGTGTGAGTGTAGCCACAAGGCACCCTGTAGTGTGAGTGTAGCCGCCAGGCACCCTGTAGTGCGAGTGAAGCCACTAGGCACCCTGTAGTGTGAGTGTAGCCACTAGGCACCCTTTAGTGTGAGTGTAACCACCAGGCACCCTGTAGTGTGAGTGTAACCACCAGGCAACCCTGTAGTGTAAGTGTAGCCACCAGGCACCCTGCAGTGTGAGTGAAGCCACCAGGCAGCCTGTAGTTCGAGTGTGTCCACCAGGCACCCTGTAGTGCGAGTGTAGCCACTAGGCACCCTGTAGTGTGAGTGTAGCCACCAGGCAACCCTGTAGTGCGTGTGTAGCCACTTGCACCCTGTAGTGTGAGTGTAGCCACTAGGCAGCCTGTAGTGTGAGTGTAGCCACCAGGCAACCCTGTAGTGCGAGTGTAGCCACCAGGCAGCCTGTAGTGTGAGTGTAGCCACCAGGCAGCCTGTAGTGTGAGTGAAGCCACTTGGCGCCCTGTAGTGTGAGTGTAGCCACTAGGCACCCTGTAGTGTGAGTGTAGCCACCAGGCACCCTGTACTGTGAGTGTAGCCACCAGGCAGCCTGTAGTGCGAGTGTAGCCACCAGGCACCCTGTAGTGTGAGTGTAGCCACCAGGCACCCTGTAGTGTGAGTGTAGCCACCAGGCACCCTGTAGTGTGAGTGTAGCCCCCAGGCACCCTGTAGTGTGAGTGTAGCCACCAGGCACCCTGTAGTGTGAATGAAGCCACCAGGCAACCCTGAAGTGTGAGTGTAGCCACCAGGCAGCCTGTAGTGTGAGTGTAGCCACCAGGCACCCTGTAGTGTGAGTGTAGCTACCAGGCAACCCTGTAGTGTGAGTGTAGCCACCAGGCAGCCTGTAGTGTGAGTGTAGCCACCAGGCACCCTGTAGTGTGAGTGTAGCCACCAGGCAGCCTGTAGTGCGAGTGTAGCCACCAGGCACCCTGTAGTGTGAGTGTAGCCACCAGGCAGCCTGTAGTGCGAGTGTAGCCACCAGGCACCCTGTAGTGTGAGTGTAGCCACCTGGCACCCTGTAGTGTGAGTGTAGCCACCAGGCACCCTGTAGTGTGAGTGTAGCCACCAGGCACCCTGTAGTGTGAGTGTAGCCACCAGGCACCCTGTAGTGTGAGTGTAGCCACCAGGCACCCTGTAGTGTGAGTGAAGCCACCAGGCAACCCTGTAGTGTGAGTGTAGCCACCAGGCAGCCTGTAGTGTGAGTGTAGCCACCAGGCACCCTGTAGTGTGAGTGTAGCCACCAGGCAACCCTGTAGTGTGAGTGTAGCCACCAGGCAGCCTGTAGTGTGAGTGTAGCCACCAGGCACCCTGTAGTGTGAGTGTAGCCACCAGGCAGCCTGTAGTGCGAGTGTAGCCACCAGGCACCCTGTAGTGTGAGTGTAGCCACCAGGCACCCTGTAGTGTGAGTGAAGCCACCAGGCAACCCTGTAGTGTGAGTGAAGCCACCACGCAACCCTGGAGTGTGAGTGTAGCCACTAGGCAGCCTGTAGTGTGAGTGTAGCCACCAGGCACCCTGCAGTGTGAGTGAAGCCACCAGGCAGCCTGTAGTGCGAGTGTAGCCACCAGGCAGCCCTGTAGTGTGAGTGTAGCCACCAGGCAACCTGTAGTGTGAGTGTAGCCACCAGGCACCCTGTAGTGTGAGTGAAGCCACCAGGCAGCCTGTAGTGTGAGTGAAGCCACCAGGAACCCTGTAGTGTGAGTGAAGCCACCAGGCAACCCTGTAGTGCGAGTGTAGCCACCAGGCAGCCTGTAGTGTGAGTGTAGCCACAAGGCACCCTGTAGTTCGAGTGTCGCCACCAGATAGCCATATAGTATGATTGTAACCAGCAGGGCCAACTTACTGTGTTCCAATGTGTGCTAAAGCCATGGACTGAGCAGTGTTCACTGTAACATTGATAGGGAATGTTTGTGAATATTGTTCCTTTAGTGACTCATTGGGGAGAAGCAGGAGAAACCTGGTAAGTGGTCGATCTTGGCACAACCAGCGCAGGGCTGTAGTCTTGCCCGCTCCAGCAAAGGCGTCGATCCTCACAACCTGGACAATAATTATAACATCATTCACAATCTGGACAATAATTAAACATCATTCACAAAATTGACTACCAACTATAATAACATTTACAACCTGGATAGCTATAATACCATCTTTGAGACTCTGGACAACAAATTATAAAATAATTCTCAACCTTGACTACCAGTCATAAAATAATTCACAACCCGATCAACAACATCCCTCTAAATCCATGCAATTATATTATCAACATTCACTACCTGGGACAACAATAATACAATCATTCACAACTTGGAAGATAAATATAACATTCATCAAAACCTTGACAAAAATTATAACATCATTCACAACTTGACGATTATTATAGCATCATTCACAACATGGAGAACAATTACCTGATTGATTATAACATAACCACCTTGAATTATGACATTCTTCACAACCTAGACAACAATTATAGACATCAATTATTCTTTTCAACCCAGTGCTGTAAGTGTGTACAACCCAGTGTATACTGTAAGTACAAACATAGTGACGTTACTTACATGACCGGCTGCTGTAAATACACACGTAATGACGTTTCTTATATGACTGGCTTCTGTAAGCACACAAGAAGTTACGTTACTTACATGACTGACTGTAAGAACATACATTGTAAAGTTACTTACACGACTAGCTGCAAGTATACACATTGTGAAGTTACTTATATGCATGGCTGCAAGTACACACGGAATGACGTTACCTACTTGACTGGCTTCTGAAAGTACACACATAGTGACGTTACTTTCATGACTGGCTGAAAATACACACATTGTGAAGTTACTTAGATGAATGGTTGTAAGTCCATCAACTTGCAAGGTATTCAAGTTAAGGACACTGGCCTGTAGTTCAGTGCCTTCTGCCTATCCCCCTTCCTGTATGTCGGGACTACATAAGCCACCTTTCAAATTGTGGGCAATTATCCTGTTACCAAGGATTTGTTATACATTATGGAGAGTAGCAGGCACAGTACTTCTGCTCTTTCCTATAGTATCCATGATGAGATTCCATCTAGTCCTATAGCCTTTGTCACATCCAACTCTAGCAGACGCCTCCTTACCCCTCCAACTAGAAATCCATAACTCCTCTAGCGGTGCCTGGTTATCTATTCCCTCTCTTATCTCTGGAACTTCTCCTTGCTCTAATGTGAAGATCTGAAATTTCTTATTGAGTTTCCTCACTCTTCCTGGTAGTTTGTAGTGAATCTGTCTACCCCTATCGTCAGTTTATAACCTATTCTTTCACTGTTGTTTTTCTCTTGATGTGGTTGTGCAGCAATTTAGGTTGAGTCTTTGCCTAGCATACTATGTTATTTTCGTATTGCCTTTCTGCCTCTCTACTCACCTTGACGTATTAATTCCTGGCACTCTGGTATCTTTCTCTGCTCACAAGTGTCCTGTTATTTCTATAGTTTCTCCACGACCTTGTACTTTGATGCTTTGCTAGCTTACTTCTCTGAATAAACCATGGGTTTCATGTCTGCATTTCGTTTTTTTTCCTTTTGGACTGAGACAAACTTATCTGCTGCCTCCTTTCACTTCCGCGTGATGTAGTTCATCGTGTCTTGGGCCGTCTTTCCTCTGAGCGCTGTTTCCCAAAGTTATATCTGTTAGGGATTTTCTGATCTCATAGTTTTCCTTTCGGAATGCCAGTCATTTGTTTTCAGGTCCCTTCCTTGAGTACACAGGTAATGAAGATACTTACATGACTGTCTCCTGTAAGCACACACGTAGTGACGTTACGTACCCAACTGGCTTTAAGTACATACGTAGTGACGATACTTACATGACTGGCTTCTGTAAGTACACACATTTTGACGTTACTTACATGACTGGGTGTAGGTACGAACGTAGTGACGTTACGTACATGACTGGCTGTAGGTACAAACGTAGTGACGTTACTTACATGACTGGGTGTAGGTACAAACGTAGTGACGTTACTTACATGACTGGCTGTAGGTACAAACGTAGTGACGTTACTTACATGACTGGGTGTGGGTACAAACGTAGTGACGTTACTTACATGATTGGCTCCTTTAAGTGCATACGTTGTAACGTTATTTACAATATTATTTTCTGAAAGTACACGCATTTTGGCGTTACTTACATGACTGTCTTCTGTAAGTACACACATTGTGACGTTATTTACATGACTGGCAGTAAGTCCAAACGTAAGGAAGCTACTTACATGATTGGTTTTTATTTTATGGTTGATGATTCTTAGTTGTTCTTGAGTAAGATGAAGAGTCTCGCTGTGGATGACCTTCTGTGTTGTCTGTTGACCCACAGACACCTGCTGCAGCTGTTGACCCACAGACACCTGCTGCAGCTGTTGACCCACAGACACCTGCTGCAGCTGTTGACCCACAGACACCTGCTGCAGCTGTTGACCCACAGGTGCCTGCTGCAGCTGTTGACCCACAGACACCTGCTGCAGCTGTTGACCCACAGACACCTGCTGCAGCTGTTGACCCACAGACACCTGCTGCAGCTGTTGACCCACAGGTGCCTGCTGCAGCTGTTGACCCTCAGGCACCTGCTGCAGCTGTTGACCCACAGACACCTGCTGCAGCTGTTGACCCACAGACACCTGCTGCAGCTGTTGACCCACAGACACCTGCTGCAGCTGTTGACCCACAGACACCTGCTGCAGCTGTTGACCCACAGACACCTGCTGCAGCTGTTGACCCACAGACACCTGCTGCAGCTGTTGACCCACAGACACCTGCTGCAGCTGTTGACCCTGTTACGAACCCGGATCCAGCGTCCGAGCCCGGAGCAGTGACGACCGCGCCATCTGTGGGTCAGCTCCCGAAACCCCCTCCAAACGGACGACGACACCTGGTGAGGACGACGTGTACTGGCCTCGAGGGCCAGTTTCCAGTCTGGTTCAGCGCTCAACACAGCCACTGCTGACCTCTGGTGAGGTGGTGCTCAGACACCAGCACCATCTATGGAGTGGATAGGTGGGCGTTTGTGTCTGAGCCTGTAAGTGAGGTGCCTTAGTGTGTCCCAGTAATTGATGACGTGTCTGCTTACAGAGTCGACCTGGGACTGCTGTGTTGGAAGTTGAGTCAGTCTACCCAAGGCAGCCGTCTCCATACCTTGTGCTTTGCTGCAGCAGCTGCGAAGTTGTCCCCCGGAAGAACACTGTGGTGTTACCCTGCCAGTGGAGTGGCAGTAGAAGGATTACCCGGGACCGACTGCTGGAGACGTTTATCCACTGGGGTATTGAGGACAGGAGAGTGATTTGTGGTATCACACGAGACTCCTGTCTAAGGCGTTACCCTTATATCGTTCGTGGAGTGGCCTGACCAGCCTTGCTGATCCGGATCCTGCCAGCAGACCTGCTGGACGTGTGGTTGACGGCCTCCACGGCGGTCCCCCCAGTGGACCTGTGTTTCGGCTGACCTGTGGCCAGGGTAGGCTCAACTTCTCAGAGAATTCGTTGTGAGGCCACGAAAAAGCACCGAGGACTTAGCACCGAGAGCGAGGATCCAGAGTCTTCAGCCGAAGACTACAGTGTATTTCCCCTGTAAATAAGTGTTGATACCCCTCCCCCCGTGTAATCTTTTTATATATTATTTATTGGTGTTGGAAATCATTATATTATATTAAGTTTTTGCCTTTATTTCCCTTCCCCTTTAAGTTACTTGCGTCACGGATCACATCCCTTGAAAGCCACTACTGGCTTGGGGTCGGATATAACTTCCTCTAACAACATCAGAGTAAGAACCCCGTTGCGTCCCGAGAGGGCCATAACAGACCCACAGACACCTGCTGCAGCTGTTGACCCACAGGCACCTGCTGCAGCTGTTGACCCACAGACACCTGCTGCAGCTGTTGACCCACAGACAACTGCTGCAGCTGTTGACCCACAGGCATCTGCTGCAGCTGTTGACAAACAGACAGCTGCAGCAGCTGTTGACTCACAGGCACCTGCTTCAGCGGTTGACCCTCAGACACCTGCTGCAGCTGTTGACCCACAGACACCTGATGTAGTTTTTCGAGATAATTTATTCCTGCAGTTCTCCATCTGTTCTCATACATGTGTAGTGTATAATACACCATGTAGTAGTACCTGTAAAGGTTTTCATATAGATAGTGTATAATAGACCAGGTGGAAGTACCTGTAAGGTTATCATAGTTGTAGAGTTTAATACACCAGGTTGTGGTACCTGTTACAACAACGACACCATTTGCTAACTTTCAATACATTAGGCAAATATTCTTGCTGCTGATTTACTTCTAACAAGTTAACTCAAAGAAAACGAGATTGACGTGGGATTTTCCTCAAAAGAAAACAGGAATATAATTGCAATGTTACCATTTAATTCACCGTCTAATAATATTGGGAATTCTTCTTAAATCATCTGTCGCTGGAGAAGTAAACATAATAAAATCATTTCCTTTGAATGAAATAAATTATCATTACTAGAATTTATTAAATATAAAGCCTCTTTCCTCCATAAAAAACACATCTGGTGTTGACGCCTATTTGGAAGAGAAAGAGGGGAGGAGCTATTAACCCTGGACATTTCAAACGTGTCATGTTATCATCTGCAGTACTAGTGCATAACAAGTTATTGTCGAGGAGTTAAATAGCAAAATGGACACCATCGTTACCAGGCATTATAACCGTACAGTATACTAAATGACTTGTAGAGCTCCTATTTCATTGAGTAATTTTACTGTTATGGTTGTCATATATAAACAATAAACCCAAGGGTGAGCAACTGTCTTATCTCTTTATTACAGATTATTATTATACACATCACTAAATAACTTATATGTGGCAAAATTTATTGTGTAAACTCTTCTCCGGGTAAATTGAGAAGTGAAGTTACTAATATGGCATTACTCAGGGGAGACTACGTGACAGACTAGCTACCCAAATTTTCTACACCAATAACTGAATGCAGAAGCCTTCTTATCAGATAAGGCTTGTCCAGTATATAGTAACCTCTGTAGTCTTAACACCTAGTAACATTGTAGTGAATGTCTACCAATATATTAATTTCGATTGGTAGACTATATATATATAATAAACCCCAAGCTTGTGTAGAAAACGATTTGTGGGATTTTAATATCATACAGTCTAAATTATCATCATACAGTCAGCTATCAAAATAAATTAATTAACGTAAGTAATAAATTAATGTATAAATTATATAATAATTATAATATAAAAATTCATTAAATAAATTAATAATTTTAATAAAATAAATAAAAAATCCCATGAGTCAGTTTTCCCCACATGAGTAGTTATTAACGAACCGCACGAATCAGGAACATTATACTGGTTCTCAGACCACATATGATTGATCTACTTCGAACCAGGATCATGATGAATGGCAGTCTTACCTGGGACGCGGTCGGGTCAAGATACCTGCTCCGCACCTTCCCCACCCCCATCCCCCCATGCTGGGTACTGAGATGGAGACTCAGTCACCAGAAGAACTGGCTACTTCCCACGGAGATATTAACATGGACTCTGAAAACAGCCAGTCAGACGAGGAGGGTGAGTATCAAGAAGTTCTGACAAGGCAAAAGAAGAAATGAAGAAGACAGGAGGCAAGGCGTAGTGTGGACAGTAATGGTACACTTAACGGAAACGACAAGAGAATGAAGAACGACGCCGAGACTGATGCAGACAAACGGACGGAACGATGTCAGGAAGGTGAGGGTCAGCGGAGATGGAGGCTTCTCTTCCCTGCCTCATGCACGCTGGCCTATCATCAGAAGCTGCTGTGGACAGTCAGACTCGGAAGAGAACACCGCAAGTTCGAGCCCTTGCTGAAGGAAGGTGTCAACAGACCTTACTTAACGGTAGGTTCTATGGAGGCAGTGGAGTATCTTAGCCAGCAAGGATATGATGGAATTGTTATGGAAATAACGGAGGGGAACGAAACACTGACGAAGGTAATTATCTACAAATACCCTCAGATTCTAGACCCCGAGTTCATCCTCGACGACCAACGATTTGTGTGGCCCAAGCGTCACCTTATTAAAGGTGAAGCTAGGAGTCAGGTGGTGGCTCTAGTGAGAGGTGAAGTTCCCGAGAAAGTGTTCATCACCGGGGCGGGCTACAGGCATGTAGCAAAGTATGTGGAAGAGCCCATAATATGCCTGAAGTGCTGCAGATGGGGGCATAAATCCTGGAGCGGTCAAAATGATCCACGATGTCGTTTCTGCGGAAAGTCTCACCTCTCTAATGTGTGTAGAAACAGACTTAATCTGGGTGAGAAAATAGTTCCCAGATGCTGCAATTGTGGAGGTGTTCACAATGCCAGCTCGGCTGTGTGTAGCAAGAGGCCGAGTATGGATGTTCCCCGGCCGGTGAATGTTACAGAGCAAGCAAGAGCTCTTACCCAGACACCGGGAGCACAGCAAAACAGTCGGCCCCAAACAGTGCCAGTGAACTGGACGAATGCGTGGGTAAAGGAGTCACCTTTACTTAGGTAGGCTCAAGCAACAAGCAGCCACGCCACCACTCAGGACTCCGGCAGTGACAGTGTAACGGTGAGTGAAGTGGCTACTGTGGCTCAGAAAGAGGGCCATAATGATATGGTCAAGGAAGTTTGGGCTGAACTTAGAAAAGTTGGTGAGTTCCTCCGAAATCTTGGACAGAGAATCGAGTCTATCGAGGCGAAATTGAACGTTCAGGAGGTCAAGGAAAATCACAAAACGGTGAAGGATAATCAGGATATAGTGGTTGAGGACAATAATGAAATATTGAGTGATGAAATGAAGGAAAGTGAAGTGTGTGTGAATGATGATAGTCGTAGTGAAAGGAAGAACCCTATAATTACACATAAAATGAAGGAATCATTTAGGCCAATAACCCCCTCCCCGCTCAGCTCGTTGTCGCCGTCTGGGGGCTTAGTGGGCGGCTGCCGGAGTGTGATGCTCCTTGGGACAGTCCTCTGTCCTTTTCTAGCCTTGTGCTCCTGCTGCCGTCCTCTCCAATTCTGCTGGGCATCTTTTCCTTTTCCTTCTGTTTCGTTTTTCTCCCCCCTCTTCTCCTATCTGCTTGCCGTTTCCTGCCGACCTTTTGCTCGTTCTGGTTCTTCCCTTGGACTTCTTCTACTTTGACGCCCGGGTGCTTGAGGAGGCATACTCTTGCACCCGTAGAACTGCAGTACCCGACGTCGAGAGCGAGGGGAACCTTTTATTGTCAATCCCCACTTCGTCACTGAACCCGATCTCGACGGACTGTCGGTTTCTTAAGGTGGCGTTTGTGGGGCGTATACTCACAACGCACCCCTAGGAGGCCCCGACAAGATCGGCGATAGCTTCTTGTTAGGGTGTCCTGCCTCTAATTGTGGCTCCATGGTGGGTGTGGGGGCACATTCGTGAGTGAATTCTTCTTTTCGTCACGATGACAACCCCTGCTTCGGCTTCTTCTGGTTTACCTTCTCAGGCTCGTGGGGTGGGCGACCAAGCCCCCGAGTCGGTCCGTATTGGAAGACCGGGCTCTGTAGCCTCCGCTGCATTGGGCCCCGACCTTGCTCCTCCTTTGGCCTCTCTGACTCCTTCCTCTGGCTCCCCTCCCTCCTCTGTGGTTGGGTCGAGCCCCAAGCCCCCAGTGGTGACTACCTCGTCCCCTGGCGCGGCTCCTTCTCTGGTTGTAACTACTGCACCTTTTAACCCCTCTCTCTCTGGGGGTTCTCACCGCCGTCCTCGTCACGGCCGCCCTCGCTCGATTCCTTCCAGTTCTGCTACCTATCAAGCCTTGTTTGGTCCCGCTTCGTGGGCCAAATATTTTGATCTCCTCCCTCTTGATTCTGCGCCTCCTGACGATTTCTCCCTCCATCGACATCTCATTGATTCCGTGGATGCCTACATTACTTTCAACCCCACTCGTCTCGGTACACGTGTCGTTGCTGCTCCTTCTCAGGATGCTGCTTCCCGCTTGGCTGCCTTATCCTGCCTTGGCGAGACCCCCGTTCGGGTCTCGAAGAACGCTCAGTTGAATGCCAGTGTTGGCACTATTTTGCTCCCGCCCCATGTTGCGACCGGTGTTCGGGACCTGCGCGACTGCCACGACGATATTCGACATATCCTCGCTGCCCAGGGCCATTCTATTCTCCAGGTGGACACGTTTACTCGTCCCCCTCGTGGTAGTCGCCGTCAACCCCTCCGGGTTGTGAAGATTACCTTTGATGGTAGGACCCTTCCACCCTCTGTCATTCTTGCTGGTGCCAGGTGCTCTGTCCAGGAGTACATTCCTTCTCCTCGGCTCTGCAACAAGTGCTGGAGGTTTGGGCATGGTGTCCTCTGCTGCTCCGGGACTGTCTCCCTCTGTCCTTTGTGTGGTGGCGAAGGTCACTCTAAGTCGGAGTGCGCTTCTCCCCAGGCTCGTTGCCTCAACTGCGGTGAGGCCCATCCTACCTTCTCCCGTGCGTGTGTCCATTACAAGCTTGAAGCAGCCGTCCTCAACTTGAAGCACCGGGAGCGTTTATCTTTTCCTGAGGCGAGGCGCCAGGTTCGCCGGCTCCCGCCTTATGCTAATGTCTCTTATGCTCGCGTGTTGCGCTCTTCCTCTCCTCGTCCTTCCCGCCTTCCTCAGACTCACAACCGTTTCCGGGCCTTGGACCCTGATGCGCCCACTGCCCCCTCCTCTGTCCCTTTGGGTTCTCTCCCGAAGGATCCTCCTCCTGGTCCTCTGTCTGGGGTTCCCCTTCCTTCTACCCGGTCTGTCGTGTCTTCTGTGTCCTCTTCCTCGTCCCCCTCCGATCCTCCTTCCCATCCTCTTCCTCCATCTATCGGCTCTCCCCACCGCCTGTCGGTGCGGGCGGATGTCCATCGCTCTTCTAACGGCCGTCGTGTGTGCTCTCGTTCGGCTTCTCCTGTTGAGACACTGGAATCCGTTGCCCGGTACGTAGTTGCTGGGACACCGGTCTCTTTAAGTCAGAAGCGTAAGCCTGGCTCCTCTCCTTCCTCTTCCCCGGCGGGTAAGAAGGCTTCGCTTTCTTCCTCAGCTCCTCCTTCTGGCTCTGTTGCTCCTTCCCCTCCCGTTTCAGTGCTTGCGCCCCCTGTTCCTGCTATGGAGGTTTCTTTGGCCCCTGCTTCCCTTTCGGTTGCTGCTCCTGCTGGGGTGCGCTCCCCTCTTTCTACTCCCCCTCTTCCTGCTGCTGTCCTTGACTGCTCCTCTCCGTTGTCTCCTCTTCCTCTTCCTCCTCCTCCTCCTCCGGACCCTGCCCGCCCGCCTCTGATCTGTTCTCCATGTTTCCTTCCCTCCGTCTTTACTCAGTTTACCCATGCCCCCTAACCCTGACTTTGCTGACCCTGATCCCGACCCTGATATTCTTTAACGTGCTCTGTTGCTCTTTCGCCTTTGTTTCTTCCTTGTTCTCTGTTTTTGTCCTTTCTCTTCTCGTCGTTGTCCATTCTTCAATGGAACGTTCGAGGTTATTACGCCAATTTCCTCGAACTCCAACTTCTGATTTTGCAGTTTTCGCCCCTTTGTGTCTGTCTCCAGGAGCCAATGCTTGGTGCTCGTCCTGGTCGTTTTCGTGGCTATTCCTTTCTCTCCCCCCCCCAGCCATTGCTGGGGCTTCTAATTCTTCTGCTCTCTTGATTCGGGCTGATGTTCCCTTTGTTCCTTTACTTTTTCCTTTGCCTCTCCATTGTTCTTCTGCTCGTATCTTTGTGGGGAAATGGTACACAGTTTGTTCCATTTATCTCCCCCCGAGTGTCCCGCTCTCTCTTCCTGATTTGAAACACCTCCTAGACTCCTTGCCGGAGCCTGTGCTCCTGCTGGGTGACTTCAATTGTCGTCATTCTCTTTGGGGTGACGTTCTGACGAATACCCGGGGTCGCCTCCTTGAGCCGTTTCTCCTCTCTTCTTCCCTGTCTCTTCTGAATTCTGGTGAGCCCACTCATTTGGACTCTCGGACTCGCACCCTTTCTTGTCTTGATCTTTCTCTCTGCTCTTCTCTTAGATTTCACGTGGCAGGTTCTTGATGACCTCCATGGAAGTGATCATTTCCCCATCCTTGTTTCCTTTTTCTCTTTTCGCCCTTCCCTCTCTTTCCCTAGGTGGCAGTTTGCTAAGGCGGACTGGACCCTATTTTCCCTCAGTGCTACTCTCTCTGACCTCTCCCTTCTGCCCCTCTCTCGCGCTCTCCTCCTTTTTCATGACACTGTCTTCAACGCTGCCCTCCGCTCTATTCCTCGCTCTTCCTCTCGGGGTCCACGGAAGTGCGTTCCCTGGTGGAATGCGGACTGTGCTCGGGCTGTCCGCTGTAAGCGTGCAGCCTGGAAGAGGCACCGCCGTAGGCAGACGACCGATTCTTTTCTTTTCTTTCGGAAAGCGAGTGCGGTGGCCCGTAGGGCCATCCGTACAGGCTAAACGTGAATGTTGGGCATCTTATGTCTCAACAATTACGTCCGAAACCCCTCTGGCCCAGATCTGGAAGCGTATCCGCAAGATAGCGGGTAAGTTCGTTCCCGATGTTTCACCGGTCCTTCACCTCCATGATACTCTTGTGGCGGACCCGTTGCAGGTCGCTTCCGAACTGGGTTCCCACTTTTCTTCTGTTAGCTCTGGTCTTCATCTTCCCCAATCTTTCCTTCTTCGTAAACCTGTCCTTGAGTCTCGTCCTTTAGATTTCTGCACTCATCTTCAGCTTCCCTATAATGATCCCTTCTCTCTCTCTGAACTTCGTTCTGCCCTGGCCCTCTGCGGTTCTACGGCGGCGGGCTCCGATGGTATTCATTATGAGATGCTTCGCCATCTCCCTTCGAGCACGTCTCAGTATTTACTGAGTCTGTATAATCGGATCTGAGAGTCGTCGTCAGTCCCTGAGGACTGGCTCGATGCCGTTGTCCTCCCTGTTCGCAAACCGGGGTCTCTGGGTACTTCCCCTAAAGACTTTCGCCCTATTGCTCTCACAAGTTGTGTCTGCAAACTCTTTGAACGTATGGTTAACGTTCGTCTGATGTGGTTCCTGGAACACCATCACCTCCTCTTCCCTTCTCAATTTGGTTTCCGCAAGTGCCGCAGCACGACAGATGTCCTGGTGAACTTGGAGGTCTATATTCGTACTGCTTTTGCTGCGAAGACCTCCGTTGTTGCCGTCCTTTTTGAAGTGGAAAAGGCTTACGACACCACTTGGCGATATCATATTCTATCTCAACTTCATTCTTTTGGCCTTCGTGGTCATCTCCCTCTCTTTCTCCGCAGCTTCCTCTCTCGTCGTTCCTTTCGGGTGTGCCTTGGTACCGCTCTCTCTGCCTCTTTTCAGCAATACGAAGGTGTGCCCCAGGGTAGTGTTCTGAGAACTACTCTTTTTCTGGTTGCCCTCAATGGTCTTCTTTCCTCTCTTCCTTCTGGTGTCTTCTCCGCTCTCTATGTCGATGATCTTACCCTTTGTTGTCAGGGTGATGATTCGCCTTTCCTTCAACGCCGGCTTCAACTTGCCATTGATGCCGTGTCGTCTTGGGCCACAGGTCATCGCTTCAAGTTCTCTACTTCTAAGACTTGTGCCATGACTTTTACGCGGAAACGGGTTGTTCTTCGTCCCTCTTTGTCACTTTATGGTCATCCCCTTGAGTACAAAGATTCCGCGAAGCTTTTGGGGTTATTCCTTGACACTCGTTTGTCTTGGTCTCCCCATATCTCTTACCTCCGTGTTGAGTGCTCTAAGGCCCTTACCCTCCTTCGGGTCCTGTCCCATACTTCTTGGGGGGCAGATAGGCGCACTCTCCTTGCTTTACATTCCTCTCTCGTCCTGTCTAAGCTCGATTATGGTTGCCCTGCTTACTCGTCTGCTTCTCCTTCTACTCTTCGCCGTCTTGATGCTTTGCACCATACTGGGTTGCGTCTCAGTTCTGGTGCCTTTCGTTCGACTCCCATCCTTAGCTTGTATGTTGACACTGGCTTCCTGTCTCTCCAGGACCGCCGTGATCGCTACTGTCTTCGCTATCTTGCGCGGTCCTTGCAACATCCTTCCTCTCGCCTCTGTCGTGCTTTAACTTTTACCCCTCCTGCGGTTCCTGTTCCTCTTCACCACCTCCCTCTTTCTGTCCGGTTATCTCGCCTACAGGATTCTCTTTCCGTTCGTATTTCTGATGTTTCTCCTCGTGTTGTTCCTTCTTTGCCCCCGTGGAGGGTCCCTTCTTCCGCGGTTTTGTACATCCTTGACCCGTATCACTAAAGCTTTTACCCCTCCTACGGTTCTAAAGCGCCTTTTCCTCGAGCACTTTTCTTCTCACTCCCGCTCCTGTTTCTGTCTTCACCGATGGGTCTAAGTCAGCGGACGGTGTTGGCTACTCTGTTGTTTTTCCTGATCGCACTTATATGTGTCGCTTGCCTCCGGAGACTAGCATCTTTACAGCGGAACTTTATGCTATTCTCTATGCTCTTCGTCTCCTGCTTTCTCGTTGTCAGTCTTCCTTTGTGGTTGTTGTTGACTCTCGTAGTGCCCTCATGGCTCTCGGGTCCTTTAATCCGGTTCATCCAGTAGTTGTCGAGATCCAGCATTGGCTGTTTCTCGTTCACAGTAAATTTAAGTCGGTTGAGTTTTGTTGGGTTCCCAGCCATATTGGTGTGTCTTTAAATGAGCGTGCGGATGCTGCTGCCAAGGAAGCTGTCCGCTCTTGTCCCATCTCTCGCAAAGGCATTCCGTATTCCGACTTTTACCCGGTTATCCATTCCTCAGTCCTTACCCGTTGGCAGGCTTCTTGGTTGTCTGTTACTGGTAACAAGCTACGTACTCTTAAATGTTGTGTTTCCTCGTGGCCGTCCTCCTTCCACCGTAACCGGCGTTGGGAAACAGCTCTGGCGAGGTTGCGTATTGGCCATACTCGCTTAACCCATGGTCACTTGATGGAGCGCCGCCCTGCTCCTTATTGTCCTAGTTGCATTGTCCCTCTTACGGTCA
Organism: Procambarus clarkii; assembly: GCF_040958095.1. Lineage (NCBI taxonomy): Eukaryota > Metazoa > Arthropoda > Malacostraca > Decapoda > Cambaridae > Procambarus > Procambarus clarkii. Next base: position 33,520,225 of record NC_091156.1, on the reverse strand, counting down.
GTGCATGTCCTTCTTGAATGTCCTGACTTCCAGGACGAGCGTGTGTCTTGCTTTCCGACCGCCCCTCACGGTCACCTGTCCCTCGATAGCATTCTTGGTGACTCGGATACTTTTGATATCATTCGCCTTATGCGTTTTTGTTCTCGTATTGGCATCCTTGGTGATATTTAGCGCCCTCTGATTATTTTGCGTACTTGATGGTGCTACATAGCCTTCCCGGTTTGGTGCCTTCTTTTGATAATTACTTACTTACTTAGGCCAATAATGGATGTCACAGGGCTGAAAAAAATCTCTTGAGAATCGCAATGTCGCTTTTACTGGTGAACTTGGGAGGAGGTGGGAGATGTTATACAAGGTATGGCTATCATTTAGTGAACTTATTGGGGATGACTTAGAGAGTGAATTGATTAATAATGGATCACCCTAAACTGAAAGTGTTGTCATGGAATGTTAATGGTTTAAGAAACAGGGTTACAGATGTTCATTGTTATGTGATGGGAAATGATATTGATGTTGTAGCTCTCCAAGAGACAGGGGATAGGAATGAAGGATTATTGAAATTAAATGGCTATAAAGGGTTTAACCTCTTCGCCACAAATAACATCAGAGGCAAGTCGATTTATGTTAAGAACTCCATACCAGCAGAGTTAGTAGAACCGCCATCAAAAACGCAAGGTATAGAGAGTGTCTGTGTTAAATTATCATTAAGAGAAGGGGAATTTATTGTAGTTAATTTGTATGTATCCAGGAACTGCTTCGACGCTAACTATTTACCTGACTGCATTTATACTAATCCTTTACTGGTCATTGGGGACCTTAATGCTCGGCACACAAGCCTTGGGACAGTGGGTAGTATTAATACTAATGGGGTCAAGTGGTTACAGTTTCTACAAGATCATCCAGATACCTGTCTCTTGGGAAACAATGAACCAACTCACATCAGGGGAGGACGGCTTGACTATGCCTGCATTTTAAACTCTCAGGGGATTATGGGGGAGGCTCAGGTTGTTTGGGAACTACTTAGTGACCACTTTGCCTTGAACGTTGAATTACCACTGGGGAAAAAACAAGTCCACTTTCAAAGGAAAAGGCTAAATATTAATAAAGATATGAAATATTATTTTATTCAAAATATGGGAGATTGGTATCAACAATACACGCCGCTCTGCGTTGATAGTTTTTACGAGGACATGGTCGAGAACATAGAGAAATTAGTACAGAGGGAAAATAACGGGGGCAGGGGAAGCAAGACGCATGGACTTAAGAAATTTAAATATTCCAATGATCAGCAAGTCAAGGGGTGGGAGAGAATGCTACGGAGTGCACATAAAGAATGGTTAAAAAATGGAATGAGGGATGAAGAGAAAAATACAATGTTGGAAGTGGCTAGGGAATGCAGTTAGGTGAGGAAGGAGGCGCGGGACAGATACTGGCAAAACTTTGCTCAGTCCATTGGTAATACTAAGAACCTGAAAGACATATGGAGAGCAGTAAACAAAATCAGGGGTTGTAAGACCAAATTCATTGCTCATTCAGATCCAGGGAAAGTTGCTAATGAGTTAGTAGATAAATGGGCAAGTGCTGCTGGTATGGAGTCCTTACCTGCAGACACGAGAGTCACCATTGAGTCATGGGAAAATATTAGAAATGGAGTAACTTTATGTGCCTTAAATACAAGATCTATAACATGCACTGAGATAACTCACGATGAGCTACTGGATGCTATAAAAAGTGGCAGCTCTACTGCTCCGGGAAAAGATGGAGTAACGTATGACATACTTAATCATTTAGCCGGTATGAAACCTAGTCCCTTACTTGATTTGTTTAATATCTGTTATAGAGAGGGAAAGTTACCAAGAAAATGGAAAGAGGCTGTCATCATTCCTATCCCTAAGTCAAACGGAGGCTACAGACCTGTCTCCTTAATATCCTGCTTTTGTAAAATGATGGAAAGAATTTTGTTAAATGGGCTACTCTACCTTGTAGGTGATAACATGTCCAGTAATCTCTTTGGTTTTATCAAAGGCAAAAGTACTGCGGATTGTCTCTTAAAGGGTTTGTCTAATGTGGATGACAATTGTAGAGTTTTTGTTGATCTACAAGGAGCATTTGATAAAGCCAATGGGGAAGTAATCTTATACGAATTAGCCAATCTGGGAATAACAGGGAGATTGCTACACTGGATAAGGGATTATCTACAAGGCAGAAAAGGTCAGGTGTATTACCAGGGATACATGTCTGAGGAACGGAGGTTTCAGTTAGGTACCCCACAAGGGGGAGTATTAAGTCCCACCTTATTCAATGTATTAATGAACAGATTAGCATCAGAGATGTATCCTCCAGGGGTCACGACGATCATATATGCTGATGACATTCTTATACAAGGCACTTCTGGGAACAAAATTCAAACTGCTCTTAACATACTTGGTACAACCTGTCACAAGTTAGGCTTAGTTATAAATGCAGATAAAACCAAATACGAGTATAGGAAACGAAGAAATATAACACTTACTCTAAATGGTGTGGAACTGAGCCGTGTTCAGAAGTACAAGTATCTGGGCATGTATGTTGGATACACATGTGAGAGTAAAAATGCTGAAATAAATCATATCAGCACCTTATGTAAAGCCCGTCTGCATCCTCTGAAAGCACTGGATTTTCTGGTAAAGGTGTTGGGGTACCTATCTTGCGGATGTTATACATAAGTACTGTTCGGTCCCTGATAGACTACGCAGCACCCGTATTGTCTTACACAGGCCAAGGCAGAATTCAAAAAATAGAGCTGATACAGAACGAGGCTATGAGGATTATTCTTGGATGTCAAAGAAATGCAATGATTGAAATAATGAGAATGGAATTAAATTTGCAGAGTGTGTGTGATAGAGTCCGTGACATTAACACTAGTATCTATTCGTTTCATGCGGAGAAAAGGAGGGGATAAGCTGTTTGAGAGCGTTGAGACCTGCCTGAGTGACGTACACACTTCCAGGAAACTGAGGGATGACACGCTACACTGAGGGGATTAGCTCATGACCTCAGGGAATACGACGTACTTGACTGCTGTAAACCCTCTCGACAGTGTAATATGTCTGCTCCCTGGAAAGTACAGAAAATAGACGTCGAAATTGTACCCCTCAAGGTGAAAAAGATTCATCATGAACCGGGACAATTACGGTGTTTGTATGGAAGCATGATATCTCGGTTACCAAGAGGCAACAGTTTACATGTATATTGCGACGGGTCGATGGCGGAGGATGGCAGGGCAGGGTGTGGTGTGCTAATAAGGGAATATACGGAGTTTGGGACTGTGGACAGGATAATTGTACTCCGGCTTAGTAATTATATATCATCCACACAAGCTGAACTACAGGCCATTCTGGCGTGTTTGGAGGAAGTACGTCATCACGACAAAAATGTTTTTGTATTTGTCGATAGCCGAGGAGTAATGGAGTCCTTAAACAGTCGAAACCCAGTCTTCATGTCTATAGTTGAGGACTGTAAGAGAAGAATAACTGAGATACAGCTCAAAAGGTTATAGTGTGAAATTCATGTGGATTCCATCTCATGTTGGAATAGTGCTCAACGAGGTGGCGGATGACTTGGCCAAACGTGCCACATCAAAACCACAAGTTGACATTGAATGTGAATTCACAATGAGACAAATAAGAAGCAAAATCAGAAATATTCAGGCACAGGCGGGAGTGGAGAGGAGAGAGATAATGTATGAGAGAAGTCAAACCATGCAACACTACATGTATGTGAGTCAAAACACCCATTTCACTTATGGTAAAAGGAGAAATTCTTGGAGTGACTCTGTGTACATGCGGCTCAGGCTTGGGTACAAATATTACTGGGTATATGGGATAGGTGTTCATGATAATGACACGAAGTGTAAACTATGTGGTATGTTAAGGTCTCACACCCTTGCCCGTTATGTTCTTGATTGTCCGTTGATTAATGTATATAGAAACACTGAGATAAGGACTGTTCCTGAACAAATAGCCTGGATGTGTCACAACGGAAAGGTTGATGATATTCTTGAGAGATATAAGAATTTTGCACCAAGATTGTAATATTTTGTTGAATTATCTGCATGTCTCTTGCAAATTGTCTATACAGTATACCTAGGTCATAAAAGTATTTGTGTGTACGTCTGATAACATACTACTTGTGAAGGAGGAAATGTATATGTTTATCTCTCAGAATGTTTGGTAATATGTTTATTTGTGATGTGTGTCTATGTATGTATTAACACGTTGTACTGAATGGGGTGAGAATAGCTTGAGCTACCTCATCCCTTTGTGTGTATTTTACCTCAATAAACTTATTTCAATTTCAATTTCAATGATGAATGGTTCTTACATGAGCCAAAAATGCTACACTGATCCATCAATACATAGACAGTGCAATAAATCAGTAAATAATATATTATAAAGAGATAGCAAGTCGCAGACGGGCCACATACACTAGCCTCAGCGGTTTCACGGAGTATAACCAAAAATTATGTGGCGTTTTATATCTGTGGAGTGACACCGCATACACAAAACCCAGCCAAATTGTGACTACTCCTTCACAGAGTTTATCTGCACTAAATTTGTGGTGTATAATTTTGCAAAGTGACTAATAAAGGAATTAATACTTCCAAATAACAGTAGAGGTTAATGAGAGGCTATCATCACCTGTATATTATTTGTATATAATTGAGGTGTAAATATTTTCTTTTGAATAGAGAATTATTTCACATATAAACTATAACCCCAATTACAAATATTGCACTGGTCTCTATTACATAATGTGCTGTATCTAATTGCCAACCTACTACAGAGGTAGGATATTAACATTGATGCGTGTTTATTGATAACCTTGTCCCATATAGTAACACTGACTAGTAGAAATAAATATTGTTTAACCTAGTCCAATATATTAACATTGTCTATTGTTGAACTAAATGATGTTCAACTTAGTCCCAATATATTACCATAGTCTAGAGTTGTACTAAATATTGAACAATCTAGTATCATAATTAATTGTAGAGACCTTATTTTGGGTGGAATCTTTACCAGCAAGAGTTGTGTTGTGTATCTCTAATTATTTATCGGTAATCATTTCACCTTTGAGTGTTAATTAGTTTCTACACCAACCAAGGGTGATTTTGAGGAGCTAACTTTAGGCACATCCAGTGACACTAATTAATCCTCAAAGTATTTGTGTATGATTATACATATATATATTATTATTTTTAGCTATCCTTCAAGGAGGTAGGACTTAAGCCTAGTGACTGCAAATTTAACCCTAGGCTACTTCCGTCAGTACCTGCTCAGAATTCGTGAGCAAATATCCAAGTTACATTAGTAACATTATTAACAGTATTATAGGCCCTGCAAACACCAATCAAACAACTAGCATAGCTACTACAGTAATGAAATTAAACCAGACCCTAATAGGACTTAAGGGTCATTTAATAAGACAAATTAATAGGTGCAATGATCTATCTCAACAATCTCCAGTTGATCATATGCAACTGGAAACCTACTTTCAAGTAGCAATGAGTAAATTTGAGCAAGTTAAACGACATACAGAAAAGTATCTAGGTGAACTTGCCAACACCATATTAACCACTAAAAATTAGATGATATTATTGTTGATCTAGCCCAATACGAGGATGATACTCAGGACAGGTTAGATTCTTTCGTCAAAATAATTGCCCAGAACAGGGCAACATCATCCGTTTCATCTAATTTGAGTCAAGCCGAAGCTCGACTCCCTCTAATTAATTTACCCAATTTCTCCTGAACAGACGAGTAAGACTGTGACAAATTTAGGAAATTACTCGTGTGTAGTAAATTCTCTTATCTGCAAGGTCAATTATCAGGAGAAGATAAATCATTACTATCCCATACAAGGTTAACTAGCGATGGGAATGACCTCGCAGTACAACTCCAGGATAATTATGCTGATCAAGAAGTAAGAACTTCACAATTAGTTCATGAGCTGTTGCATTTACCCTCACCACAGGCTACAAAAGATTAACTCTAAGTTTAACCGAAGATGAGTGGGTCTCGAAAATAATTGTCCAGGAGAAAATACCTAGGGACATATTGAGACAAAGGAGTCCACACTACAATACAAGCATTTTATCCTTAAGTGAAATATCTTATGGGATACGTTCAGTAATTCATCAACTTCTATACATGAAAAATTAAAACCGCCAAGTAAACTTCAGAAACCAATAACAGTAAACCACAGAGTACAAAAGGTACTCCAACTAAATCTAATCAATCGATTTCCACACCAAAGTGGAACCTAGGAAGTGTGAGCACATGTGCAGTGGGACACTCCAAGCCTGTAGTTACTGGGTCACCCAAGACGGTGACTTGGGTAACACCAATACCACCGCAACAATTATCCTGATCGTGAAGTGCATGTCAATGAAGAAAAAGAGTTGCAACATTGTACAAGGTGCCTCAGGAAACACAACCCCATCGACAGTGAGAACCAATTACACACCTGTAAAAGGTGCAGCAAGGGTCAGCATCACACAGCATTGTACAGGGACACAAAAATAAAGTCTTCAACCCCCAAAGTGAAAGATAATATTCTGGATAACAATGGAGTAGTTTGGAACAACACAAGAATGGAGAAATATGGAAAACCACAAGAATGGAGTATTGTGGAACACAACAAGAATTGAGTAGTGTGGAACACCACAACAATGGTGACGTATGGAAAACAACAAGATAAGAGTAGTATGGAATACTACATGAATTGAGTTGTGTGGAACAGCAAAACAATTTAGTCGTGTGGAACAGCAAAACAATTTAGTCGTGTGGAACAGCAAAACAACTTAATTGTGTGGAATACCACAAGAATTGTGTTGTTTGGACCACCACAAGAATGGAGTAGTGTGGAACAACACAAGAATTGAGTAATGTGGAACACCACAAGAATGATGTGGTATGGAACGCCACAGGAATGGTGTGGTATTGAACACCACATGAATGAAGTAGTATGCAACACCATAAGAATAGAATAGTATGGAACACCACAAGAATGGAATTGTATGGAACACCATAAGATTTGAAGCATCAGATCATTGTGACAGTACACTTGGTACGTGAGGTCACCAGTGCTCACTAGTCCAAGGTTCGACAGACCGTTTAAAATTCACGTTGAGGCGTCTGACTCGGGTGCTGGTGCAGTGTTGTTGCAATCTGGGGATGATCAAGTGGACCACCCAGTAAACTATTACTCTGTGAAATTTAACAAGGCGCAACGTATTTATTCAGTGGTAGAAAAAGAAGCGTTGGTGTTAGTGTTCAACCAGTTCTCGCACTTTCTTACAGTTAATATTGACTTATTAAATATGTGCATATGTGACATACTAAGCATACTAGTTTACCTTGAAAAGCTTCATAGAAAACACCGACCTTACCTAACCTTCTTAGAATGTTAAGATAAGCATCTTATTGCTTCGTAATTAATATTATTACTTAACCTATACTATAATAGGTTAAGTAATAATTGTAATTACAAAGCAATAAGATGCTTAACTTAACATACTAAGAAGGTTAGGTAAGGTAGGTGTTTTCTATGTAGCTTTTCAAGGTAAACTAGTATGTAACATATGCACGTATTTAATAAGTCAATATTGACTATACGAAAGTGCGAGAAAGGGTTGTAGTGTTAACATGTAAAAAGTTAGAAGTGTATCTAACAGCTAATAGTGGAAGTGTACACGGATTATAACCCACTAGAATCATACACCAGATGAAGGAAAAAATAAACGCATCCTCAGGTGCATGCTGTTCCTACAGGACTTCAATCTTTCAATTATTCACTTACCACGTCGACTAAAAGTGATGGCCGATGCGCTGTCCTGGTTACCTGAGTAACAGTCATCTGAGTCACAGGAAACCATATACCAACTGTCTGTCTTAGTTATTTTTTTTTAGGTTCTCCTGTGACATGAAATATTCTGTGTCCAATTTATTTACTTCCCAGTTTTTTTCCTTTTTGATGTGCTTTTTTCTTTCAGAGAATTCCTTTGTGCTTTTTCTTGCAGAGAAATTTTTGTTTTTGTTTGATTTTCTTTTATTGCAAAGATTTTCCTTTTTATTCTCTGTATGTTCTTACAAAAAAATATGACTACTATTCTAGTAGCCACATTTTTTTCTCTGAAGGGAGGAGAAGAGTTACGACCATGGGGTCTTAGTTGGAAACCAGAGGTCAAATTGAGTCTAAATAGTTAGGTAAGAAGGATATTTAGTTGACAATAATGTTTATACTCGGGGCTTTTCATATCTCTATTCCGTCTTCCTTGCCAGACATAAGATGAGCCTTGTTACTCACAGATTATTCAGACTCTGGGATTGTTGACTATCAAATATAATATTGAACTAAGAATCAGCTATTCTTATGATTGTTAAAGTCACTATTAATGAAGGTCATTGAAGATGTATTGTTTGTGGCTGTACGATCACCTAGGCATCACTTCCCGGCAGCATTTTTAAGGGAGCGCAGAGGCAGTTCAAGGTCTCTCTAGCTGGCTGTGTGGTAGTGGACACAACTCCCCTGTGTGGTTGTTTCTCCTCCTTCTCTTCCCTTACCATATTCCATATTTTATGAGATAAGTACCTTTCAAGGTTTGTTCCGTGCTACTAGCTAGGTGTGTGTTTTATTTATAGGTATTGCATAGTCTAAGCCAGTGTTTTGGCATCCCTAAGTCTCCATTGTGACTAGGGTACCACATGGATCATAGCTACTCAGGCTGCTTCAAGCCTTACAAGTACCTTTTCTCCAAGTAGACTTTACCCTAGTTTTGCAATTGTAACCCTTGCATCCTGCCTATGTGGACCAAGGGGGTTTAACGTAAGGTACAGTGGTAAAGAATATTATTGTAGTAATGTATATGGGGGTTATCTGAGGATTTAATAAATAAGCACTAAGAAAGGCGTATCTCTTCTTCCTATTGAGAGTGGAATAGGGGGATTACCTAAGACTAGACAGCTATTCTAGCCAAGCAGTTATCTTACTGGGAATTTTTTCCCTGGGGGTCGGGGCCTCCCTATTGCCACTATTTTAGGAACTCCTTTGATTATTACTAATGGCCCTCACAACTCACTACCCCGCACCATAACATCAACCCAGTACCCAGCTCAATCTACTGCCCAGATTAACCCAGTACCCAGATACACCTGGTGCCCAGATCGACCAAATGCCCAGATCAACCCACTGCCAAGATCAATTCAGTGCCCAGATCAACCCAGTGCCACGATCAACCCAGGTCCCAGATCAACACGGTGCCCAGATCAACCGAGTTCCCAGATCAACCCAGTGTTCAGATCAACCCAGTGTTCAGATCAACCCAGTGCCCAGATCAACCCAGTACCCAGATCCTCCCAGTACCCTGATCAACTTCGTGCCTGAATCGACCAAGTGCTTGGTACAACGGGCACCATTCCACCTCATGTCCACACATCCGTGCTGGATCCCACCCTATGTTAACACAACCTAGAAACATGGCTGGGAATAAATTATTTTATTACTCCCCTTAGGAGTTTTATTTGCTAATTTTTATATGGGAACCATCGAAGATAGGGTCTTCAGTAGCAGACAAAAACCAACTGTATACTGCCGTTATGTAGATGACATATTCGTAATAGTAAAAGACTCAGATGAACTAATTGACCTAAAAAGACACCTAGAGAGAGAGTCAGTACTCCGATTTACACATGAAAATAGTGAAAATAACAGTCTGCCATTCTTGGATATACTAATAACAAAAACAGGAACCTCTTTAAGCACCAACGTATATACCAAGCCCACCAACATAGGATTATGCCTGAACGGTAGAAGTGAGTGCCCCCAAAGATACAAAGCCAGTGTTCTCAATGCTTATATTCGTCGAGCGCTTACCCACTGCTCTGAATGGAGCAACGTGAGTAGAGAGTTTGAAAGAGTAACTCAGGTATTGGTGAACAACGGGTATAGCAACGCGGAAATAAACGCTGCTATAAGAAGGACACTTGGACCGTTGGTATAATTCAGAACCTAGAACAGAAACCACAACACCCCCAATAAAATTATATTACAAATCAACCATGCACAGTGAACATATAAAAGAGGAAAGAATAATGAAAGAAATAATCCGTAAAGGAGTAAAAAGCACTACTCCTAACCAAAACATAAACCTGATAATATTCTACAAAACCAAGAAGACTTCCGAACTCCTTATCAAAAACAGCCCGAAGCCGACGGAGAACCCTCTACAGCAGTCAAGCGTTGTATACATGTACACTTGCCCCCACGAAGGATGTAACCTTCAATGTAAGTACATAGGTATAACGTCGACCAAGCTGACGAGGCGTTTGACATGCCATCTTCAATCTGGTGCCCCTAGGAATCACATGAGACAAGCCCATGACATTACTCTAACAAGAGAAATGTTGAACAAGAATACTTGCATAATAGACAAAACCCAAGATTCAAGAAGATTACAAATTCTTGAGGCAATTCACATAAGAATAGAGCGACCTACCATGAACACCCAAATCACGGAACTATTTACTCTACCCACCATGAGAGTAAGGACAAGACAAGAACATATCGATGCCAACACAGAAGACAATGTCCAACATAACAGGCCAATTACACTGGATTAATCTTTGTGTTTAGATAGAAGATGCCTCGTATGGGCCAATAAGCCTTCTGCAGCCTCTATGTTTCACCTCACATTTATCCCTTATGTATCCCCCCATGTTTTCACCTTCATTGTATTATCACCTGACCTAATGCGGGTATAAAATCAACTAGTATTGTAAGATCTGTTCACTTGAGAATGAACCATGGAGGTTCGAAACGTCGTGCAAATTATACAAATAAGTGTAATACACTCTATAGTAAATCACTTCTTTTCTTCACCTTAAAAGTACGAAAATGAGTTTTGGAGAACTCCTATTTCAATTAAGCCCTGATGCTAAGAAAATAGTTAGAGGGATAGAAGCCCTAAACCAGAAAATAATAAATACAGAATATGCGGTCATATTCAATGAAACATGTTTGAAAGAAAACCTGCTGCCAGTATACACCAATATATATATATATATATATATATATATATATATATATATATATATATATATATAACTGAAACCTCACACCCCAGAAGTTGTATATAGTCCTGGGGACCATTCAGGCTTGTTTGCATATATATATATATATATATATATATATATATATATATATATATATATATATATATATATATATATATATATATATATATATATATATATATATATATATATATATATATATATATATATATATATATATATATATATATATATATATATATATATATATATATATATATGTCGTACCTAGTAGCCAGAACTCACTTCTCAGCCTACTATTCATGGCCCGATTTGCCTAATAAGCCAAGTTTTCCTGAATTAATATATTTACTATAATTTTTTTCTTATGAAATGATAAAGCAACCCTTTTCTCTATGTATGAGGTCAATTTTTTTTTATTGGAGTTAAAATTAACGTAGATATATGACCGAACCTAACCAACCCTACCTAACCTAACCTAACCTATATTTATAGGTAAGGTTAGGTGAGGTAGCCAAAAAAGCTAGGTTAGGTTAGGTTAGGTAGGTTAGGTAGACGAAAAAACATTTATTCATGAAAACTTGGCTTATTAGGCAAATCGGGCCTTGCATAGTAGGCTGAGAAGTGCGTTCTGGCTATTAGGTACGACATATATATATATATATATATATATATATATATTATATATATATATATATATATATATATATATATATATATATATATATATATATATATATATATATATATATATATATATATAAATAAGTGCTTCATTGACGAATTTTGTTTGAACCTCAACACTGTAAATGTTTCACCCACGTACTACAAATACAAATAATCGCCAACAAAACCTTAACACCTAACCTAACCTATGCCTATATATGCACAATATGCTAATATATCGTAATATTAATTTATTTTTGAGAAAATTTCCATTTCGAATGAACAGCATGTAAAAATTTATGAATGCGTCTGTGGGGTCGACCACTGGATGAAATGGACTTGAGTCGATGACGGGTTGCACTAACTCACTCACTCACTCATTCACTCAATCACTCAGTCACTCATCCATACACAATGATTCCTCCAATCATTTAATTTTTCTCTCGCTGGTTTGGAAATATGATTGTTTCAGTGTTTCAGGCGCAGGTCACACACACACATATGAACGAGTTTGGGGTGGATATATATAGGAGCTGCCTCTTACAGGCCAATATTCCCTATGCACTTATATTTTTATGTTAAAATGTTCTTAAACGGTAGAGGGAGGGGGTGGAACATATGAAACCGGGAAGAGAACACGAGCAAGGAGTGAACTCTAGTAAGGGAAAGATAGAGCGAGCAGGAGACTGAGAGTACAAGGAATGAGAGGAGAATACAATCAATGGAATGAGAACACGAGCTATGGGAGGAGAACACTCTCATGGAGAGGAGAACACGAGCTAGGGGGAGTAGAAGACGATCAAGTGGATGACAACACGATCAAATGGATGGTAAGACAAGCTAAGGGTAGAACACGATCAAGGGAAGGATATCACGATTAATAGGATGATAAGACGAGATAAAGGTAAGAAAACACGATCCAGGGGAGAAGAACACGATCAATGGGATGGGAACACGAGCTAGGGGGAGAACAAGAAGAAATGCAGGAAGTCGGAGCCAGGGAAGAACAACAAAATCAGGACAACAAGAACAGAGTCAATGAAAGGGGAACAAGTGCAGCAGGAGAAGAACAGTATCAGTGGGAGGAGAACAAAAGGAAGAGGAGAACAGGCGAAAAGGGAGGAGGAAAAGAGAAGGGAAGGAGAACAGGAGCATCGGAAAGATAACAGGAACAGGGCGACTAGAATAGGCAGTGGGAGAACAGAAACAGGTGGAGAATAACAGGAGCATGAGAGGAGAAATATAACAGCTGGAGGAGAACAGGAGTAAGGGAAGAAGAACATTAGAAAGGGGGTAAAACAAAAGGAAGGGAAGGAGAAATGGAGAAATGGGGAGGAGAACAGGAGAAAGGAGACGAGAACAGGGAGCAAGGGGAGGAGGACATGAGCAATTTAAGGAGAAAACTAGCATGGAGAGAACAAAATAAAGGTGGGGAGAACACAAACAACTAGAGAAGAACTGCCGCGAAGGGAAGAAAACAGAACCAAGTGGACGAGAACATGAGCGATGGCAGGAGAACAGGAGCCAGGGGAGAAGAACAGGAGGATACGAAGGAGAATAGGACCAAGTGTAGGAAAGTAGGAGCGAGAACCAAGAATAATGAATGGAGAAAAGGAGTAGGGAACACTTACAGAACACAATGAGGGTAGCGACGTGCCAGAGGTTAAAGGGTCTTGGCATGAGAGCCTCCTCCATGTTCTCCAGAGTATCACTTGCCACGGTGTACAGTCTGTGTCTCCGAAGGATCAGCTTGCTGGCTGCTCCAGCTCCTGGCCCATGTCTGCTGCCCATCATCCTGCAATATCCACAATACTGTTAGTGATGCTTTGCCTTGCTTCTGGCCCCTGCCTGCTGCCCATCATCCTGCAATATCCACAACACCGCTAGTGATGCTCTATCCTGCTGCTAATGGTATATTTTATGGTGTTATCTTACCTTGTGACACTGATGATACAGTCTCTCAGGGTATTATCGTACCTTACCTGATAACACTGGTGATACCAGGCTCTCATGGTGTTATCTGTATTGGAAACCAGGACTACAACCTTGTGTTTTTGCTTTCCCAATGCACGGTTTTATTCCAGGGTCGTTTTTAGTTACCTCAGTGATACACGGCTGTAGTCTTGGACATTTTTATTTACATCAGTGATGCTCGGTCAAAGTTCAGGCCTTTTTTAGTTACATCATTAATGCACGGTTGTAGTCCAGGCCGTTGTAGTTACCTCATTGATACACAGTTGTAGTTCGGGTAGTTTTTAGTTACCTCAATGAAGCACGGTTGTATTCCAGGCCGTTTTTAGTTACAGCAGAGATGCACGGTTGTAGTCCATGCCATTTTTAGTTACTCCAGTGATGAACGGCTGTAGTCCAAGCCGTTTTTAGTTACCTCCGTGATGCACGGTTGTAGTCCACGCCGTTTTTCATTACCTCAGTGACGCACGGTCGTAGTTCGGGCAGTTTTTAGTTACTTCAGTGATGCAAGGTTGTGGTGCGCATGCTCACACACACCAAACCTCGCGGCTGATTGAACAGCGCTCTGGAGTCATAGTCCTAATGACCCGGGTTTGATGCCCGGCAGAGGCAGAAACAAATTTAACCCTGGTGCGCCTGTTCACCTAGCAGTAAATATGTACCTAGAAGTTAGACAACTGCTACGGGCAGCTTCCTTGGGATGTGTTTGTGTGTGTGCATGTGTTAGAGAGAAATATGTGTAGTAAACATAATAGAAGAAAATATAATTTGGTTAGAATGCTGGGTCCAAGAGATAATAGCTCGATTCTGCAAATACAAATAATAAATAAACACAAACGCTCACACGCACACACACGCTCACCTACTTTCTGTTTAAGGTAGTCTTGCAATGACTGACACAGGAAGAGTTACTAGGGCGAGGAGCAAAGCAATGATAAGAATGGAGAAAAGAGTAACTAACGCAGAATCAGTTACAGCCTGGGTGGGGGTAGACAATCCAAGACACCGGAGCAGCAGAGGTAGAGTCAATCACCAAGATACCGAGCAAGCTGTGGAGGGAGGGAGAGAGAGGCGAGACTGCAACAGGTAGAGGACGAATTGGAAAGATTACAAAGCACCTCTTGAATATGTGAAAATGAAGGGAGCAATATTGTAATTAGAAACGACAAAGAGAAAGCTGTGGGCACAATATATCATCATCAGCAGCAGCAGAAGCAGAGAGAGATGATGACAAGGAACTACAGAAGAAAAGAACAATAGTAATACAGGGACTAATCGAGGAATGCATGCCTTCAAAACATGAGAGGATGCAATATGTCAAACTATAGCTGAGAGACATCATGAGATGTTTGAATGCTGACCGAGCGATGATGGGGATTGTGATATCCCATCGTATTGAACCATATACTCAGAATACTATGAATCTACCTGTTCTGGTAGAATTTACAAATGTACATCCAATTGAATATATATTGATTCACATACATTTACTAAGGAGGTCAGGGAATTAGTGTAATGTTTACATAGAATGATTCATGGCGAAGCATGAACAGAAGGACCATTAAACACAGAGATTTCATGCCAGTACAGGAAAAAACAATCAAACAATGACTGTAAGTACCTTGACTTCGCTACCACATAAAGAACTTGAATTAGAAGAAGAAAATGGAGCTCTCAGTAGTGAGTTTTTAACTTTAAAAGAAAGTATTCTTGAGCAAGGTAAGAAAACTACCATCTTAACAGACAAGGTGCGGATTCAGGAGGAACTAGAGAAAGAAAATGAGGTATGTAGAGAGAAGAGTGTTGAATTTGACGAAATTAACAAGAAAATGGTCTCATATGGTGAACAACTCCAAGAAACCCTGAAGGCCAACAGAGAGTTAGGCAAGAATATGCAAGGAGACAAATTCATTACAACTCACATAGAGAAGGTTAACAAAGAATTAGAAAATTAAAAGAAGGAAATTAAGGTGACATATGCGCAAACTGTAAAAGAGAAAGGCACGATAACGGAAGTGTTTCTGGAAGTCAAAAGCAGAAATGGCCAACAAGAAGCAGACGTTTGGCAAGCAATTAGGAAATAGCTAGTTACCAACAGTAAACTAGTACAAAAACACTGCAGATAGAAGCAAGTCCATAATAATTTTTGGGTGTTTAGAAAAGGAAATATCATCTAGGGTGGGCAAAACAGCAAAAGAAATGAAAATCATAAAGAAAATACTAGGTTTAGGAGAAGGCCTCAATTCAACGGAAAATTCATTGATTTTAGGATAGGAAAATATGAGAACAAGAACACCCTCCCCCCCTTAAGGGTGACATTCAATGGAGTGAAACAAATGACGGAAGTGCTTAGAAATGCCAGGAAATTGGAGAGATGAGGTTGGTAAACTTTGGTCAATAAGTGAAAACCTTTCAAAGGAAAGCAAAGAAAAAGCTGAAAACAAATCTCGATGAAGTAAAACGTCTAAATAGGAATAGAAATGAAGAAGAAAAAAACTACTTATTTTTACAAAGCTTTAGGGACTGGAAAGGTAGTGAAATGGTATATAAAAACCAAGCAACCAAATCATTAGAGGAAAGGAACGTAAAGGACAAAGGGAAAGGGAACATATTCCTGAAAATTGTATATACCAACATAAATGGATTGGGATAAAAATACTGGAACTAAAAGATTACTTTCAGCTCAAGGTCACAGATATTGTCGCACTAACAGAGACGAAACTTGAGGAAAATATTTTATATGAGGTCGTATTTACAAGGGGCCACTCAGTTTGGAGACATGACAGGAAATTAGGAGGGGGGGGGGGTGGCAGTGCTGGTGAAAGAACACCTGATAATAAGGGAGTTAATAATCAAAAACCCTAGAGAAGTTGACATATTGGCATTGCAGGTCTGAACTCAGGATGATAAACTGATAATCATAAATGCCTACAGCCCACCAGCAAGCAACACATGAACAAAGGAGGAACTAAATGACAAACGAGAGGGCCTCATAATGGTTATGAGAGATTGTAGTAAGAGCAGATAGAGATAAGTCGCAATTGTTGGTACTGAGGGACTTCAATTTGAAAACAATAGAGTAATGAGTAATAGAGTAACAATAGAGCAACAGTAATGAGTAATGTTAATCATCTAAATAACGATAAAACCAAAAGGATTTCAGAAATTATATAAACATGTTTGCAGATGATGCTAAGATAATGGGAAAGATAGGAGACGCAGACGATTGCAATGCCCTTCAAATTTATGTCGATAAAGTAAGTGCTTAGAGAGTCAAGTAGCAAATAGAACTCATTGTGATTAAATGTTATTTTATGGAATGTGGAATAGGAGAAAAAGTACCACACACAACTTACAAATTATGTGGAAAGGAATTATGGAACTCTAGTAAAGAATGAGACCTATGGCTGGTTTTGGATAATAAGCTGTCACCAGAGGAACACATAAACAATTGTGAGAGGAGCATATACGTCGCTTTCTAACTTCAAGCTTGCTTTTAATTATATGGATGATGAAATACAAAAGTAAATGTTCATAGCTTTTGTAAGGCCAAAATTGGAATATGAAGCTATCTGTATGGTGCCCAAATCTCAAGAAGCACATAAATAAACTGAAAAAATTGCAGCAACACGCTACAAAATGGCTTCCGAAACTGAAAAAACAAGAGTTACGAGGAGAGGACTAGAGGCGTTAAACATGCCAAAAGTG
>NC_091156.1:33472766-33495266 GCF_040958095.1 Procambarus clarkii | reverse complement strand
TGGCCCACTTCATAACCGAAGTACGTCACTGTGCTTTGGCCAAAATGATATTTTTTGCATTTAAGGTAAGATTTGTCTTTTTCAAGATTGCGAACAACTGGCGTAACCTAGCTATGTGGTCAGCCCAATTACTGTCAAAGAGCACGATATCATCTAAATATGCCCGACAATTTGGCACATTAGCGAGCAAAGAGTTCATTAGTCTCTGGAACGTGGCAGAGGCATTACGCAAGCCGAACGGTAACACTTGATACTCAAAAACACCCTCGGGTGTCACGAACGCAGTTAGTTGTTTAGCACATTCAGTGAGTGGGATTTGATAATACCCCCTCGAGAGGTCGAATTTCGAGACGTACTCGGCGTTTCCCAGCTCGTCGATGCAGTCCTCGAGGAGGGGCAGCGGATAGGCATCCACAATGGTCACCTTGTTGAGCTGCCGATAGTCGGTGCATAATCGCCAGGAGCCGTCTGGTTTGGGGACCAAAAGGCAGGGCGAGCACCAAGAGCCCTGGCTCGGCCGGATGAGGCCGTGCTGGAGCAAGAAGTCGACCTCCTTCCGTACGATGGCCTTCTTTTCTGGACTCATCCAATAGGGTTCAAGGCGAATGGGGGTGACAGTAATTGGCGTAACCTAGCTATGTGGTCAGCCCAATTACTGTCAAAGAGCACGATATCATCTAAATATGCCCGACAATTTGGCACATTAGCGAGCAAAGAGTTCATTAGTCTCTGGAACGTGGCAGAGGCATTACGCAAGCCGAACGGTAACACTTGATACTCAAAAACACCCTCGGGTGTCACGAACGCAGTTAGTTGTTTAGCACATTCAGTGAGTGGGATTTGATAATACCCCCTCGAGAGGTCGAATTTCGAGACGTACTCGGCGTTTCCCAGCTCGTCGATGCAGTCCTCGAGGAGGGGCAGCGGATATGCATCCACAATGGTCACCTTGTTGAGCTGCCGATAGTCGGTGCATAATCGCCAGGAGCCGTCTGGTTTGGGGACCAAAAGGCAGGGCGAGCACCAAGAGCCCTGGCTCGGCCGGATGAGGCCGTGCTGGAGCAAGAAGTCGACCTCCTTCCGTACGATGGCCTTCTTTTCTGGACTCATCCAATAGGGTTCAAGGCGAATGGGGGTGTAGTCCGTCAACTTGACATCATGGCAAATGGCATCAGTCTGGGTCGGGACCTCCCCCGAACAGACTGGAGAATTCATCAAGCAACGACTGCACCTCTTCACGCTGGGCCATATGCAAATGGGACAGTCCCTCCTCCGCAGCATTCACAGAACTAGAAATATTGAGAATGAGATTAGTTGGGTCACCAGAACAATCATCCCCTCCCTCACTGGAAATGGAAACATTGGTTAGTGCAATGGGCCTGAGGCCCTGGAACTTCTTCAGCCGATTTACATGTACGAGCATTACCTGATTACGCTTGTCAGAGTGCCTCACTTTGTACGTGAGGTCCCCAGTCTTTTCTGTCACGATGTAGGGGCCTTCGTACTTGTGGGACATAGTGTTCCCTAGTCGAGGCTTTAATACCAGGACAGGGTCGCCAGGCTGAATTACCCGTAACTTAGCCTTAGCATCGTTTCGGTCTTTCATCTTTTCTTGGGCCTTCCCAAGATACTTTAGTGCAGCCGCCTTGCAGTCCTTGAGTCTGGTGGTGTTGCGCAAAGAAAGCCGAACCTTCGGTTAACGTTACGTTCCCTAACAGATTCTCCTGTAACCTTTGCAAGGGTCCACTCACTTTATGGCCAAAGACTAACTCAAAAGGAGAACAACCCAGTGAACTTTGTAATCCCTCTCTAGCCGCAAACAAAACATACGGTAAATTCTCATCCCAGAAGGTGAGGGAACTCTCACGATGTCTGCAACATCTGCTTCAGAGTTAGATGGAAACGTTCAATTACCCCCTGACTCTGTGGATGGTATGGGCTGGAAACGTTATGAGTTATTCCATGGTCCTTACAAAATTGCTCAAAAATATCAGACTTAAAGTTAGTATCATTGTCAGTTTGCACGACCCGAGGCAGTCCAAAAGTGGAAAAAAATTGCAACATACGAGCAACAACAGTTTTTGCTCGGATGTTCCTTACAACAAAAGCCTCTGGGTAACGAGTAGTGATACACATCACCGTGATTAGGTAAATATTACCAGACTTAGTTCTAGGCAATGGTCCAGCACAGCCCATTACCACATGAGAAAATGGTTCCTCTGGCACAACAATAGGCCATAGAGGAGCTTTAGGTGGAGTCTGGTTTGGTTTCCCAACCAGTTGACAAACAATACACGCATTACAAAATTTTGCCACATCGCTTTTCAGCTTGGGCCAGAAAAAATACTTTAAAATTTTGTGATACGTAATATTAACACCTTGATGTCCCCCCATAGGATCATCATGAGCAGCTGCCAAAATTCTTTCTCTATAGCAGGTCGGCAACATAACCTGGTGGACTACCTCCCACTCATTTGACAAGGGAGCACTCTGTGGTCTCCATTTTCTCATCAAAATCCGATCATTGTAGTAGTACCCAGTTGCTGCGTCTACAATTTCCTCCATAGAGACGGCTGTCTCATGACAATCTGCAAGAGTGGGATCAGCTTTCTGTAACTCACTCAAGGAGGCATCTAGGCCTTGGTCAGATGCCATTGGCCGAGGCTCAACAGTTTTCTCCTCCACCTCCCCACTACTCTCGGTAGATGGCGGTGGCAGGCGCTCCACAATGTCCTCGGCCACGTCATCGAGTCAGGCCATGAATGTGTCCGCGAGGTCCACTTGGTTTTCACCACTCAGAAAGTTTCTCGTGTCCTCGGGATTTACCGCCTTGGCAAGCACAGGGCTGCCCTTACATTTAAGTTCCATAGACCTGGTCACTGCGCACGCAGGGTACACAACATTATCCTCTGCGGCGGGTGGATCCAGGCAAACCTTAGGGGTAGGCAACATAATAGGCAGTCTGGAGTCCCCTACCTTATCCCTGCTAAATCATTACCAACTATTACATCAACATTAGGGAAAGGTAGGTATGAAGTGACTCCGACTGTACAAACACCCTTGTGGAAATCCGATTCCAGGGTAACCTTATGGAGGGGTACTGCTCGAGTATCACTAGTGATACCCTCGACCAGTACCACCTCTCCAGTGTCGAGAGTGTTGGCACCTTGCAACACACTTTCTAAAATTTAAGTCTGGATGGCACCAGTGTCTCGGAAGATCACCACGTCCTTCCAAGAAGAACCCTCAGACAAAAGTAGTCTCCCTTTCGATAAGAATGGGGTAAGCAAGTCCAACCACTGTGGGTTGGAGGTCTTACTCCCTAACTCTTCCGAAGGTCTCAAGCCCTGTGTCACAACTAGAGCATTGGGTCTTTTTTCCGGGTACAGTTGCCAACAACGGCTAATAGTGTGGTTTGGACGTTTACAGTGACCACAAAAACGTCGGGGAGAAAAGACATTACTATCAGAATTACCCTTCGGTTCACCCTTAGGTACCGTGGGGCTAGACACTTTAACAGGGTTAGTTATGTCTGAAACAGAAGGTGCATTAGTTAAAGGGTTAGAATGAGCTGGTCTGGAATGGCTGTGGGTATACGTTTTGCTACTCTGTGGGGTATAATTATTTTTATTCGGGCCTTTTGCTCACCAATTGGTAGTTTTCTGCCAACTTGGCCAAATCCCCTATTTTAGAATTTACCTCTACCCTTCCTCTTATATACTGAGCTACAATGTCTGGCATACTATCTATAAACTGTTCTATTAACATACTATTCTTAAGTGCCTCGTATGTTTTAGCTTTAGCCGAGCGAATGCATTTATCAAACAATCTAATTTGATCATTAGCAAATTCAGTGAGTGGTTGGTTGTGGGTAGGCCTAAGGTTGCAATAAGCTTGGCAGTGAGCTTCAGGAGTAATTTCATATGCCAGCAAAATACGTTCCCTGACTTTATCATATTCAAAACACTCGTCGTCAGGCATGTTTATAAAAATATCTTGTGCTTTACCCCTAAGTCTTCCCTGTAGGATTTTCACCCACTCTTCCTTTGGCCAGTTCATGGACATGGCCAATCTCTGAAAATGGTTGAAAAACCTTTCAGGGTCCAACTCGGAAAATTCAGGCAAATTATGCTTTTTCTCATAATGCCTGGGGTTTGAATCCCCGGCAGGTGGAGGTCCAGTGGCATTCGATCTAATTCTAGCCTCCTCGGTTTTGAGTCTTTGCTCCTCTAATTTTATTCTTGCTAACTCTAGAGCTAACTCTCTGTCCCTATGAGCTGCACTTTCTGCTTGGCTAGGCTGGCATAAAGGTGTATCACTTTCCAATAGTTCTTGATCAATACAATGTTGTAATATTTCATTCACCAAAGTCCACTTTTTATCTGTGTCATTTAATTCTAGGTCAACTTCCTTGCCTAACAATACTAAATTAGACTTGGTAAGTTTCTTTATCTCTACCACTGAAGGCTCCCTTGCCAGTCTCTGCATTTCAGATGACATCACTAATAATTTTAGCTCCCAGCCAAAGGAAAAATTAAAAAATAAAAATTGGAAAAAAAACAAAAATTTGCACGGCCCCTAACACAAGGCCACACTAACCTTAATCGTGAAGGGATCCAGCTGGGTGTCCAGTCAGTGCAAGAATGTCCTTTGCTAGCTGAGCTGGACCCTAGGCTAGCATACAACCGTTCTGCGGAAACAAAAAATTTTAGTTTTGGCACTCAAGAATCTAATTTTTTACAATTATAAAGTTCCTCCCGGACTGGCCAACCACTTGTTATGAACCACAACCACAACCTCCCCATGGAAACTAGAAGTAGTGCTGACTACTTGGCTACACAACAAGGTCTGTCTAGGGAATGATCATGATCTCCTACACAGGAAAACGATACTCTTATAATTCATGTACTTATTTATTAACCCCTTAACAGCCCCCCATATACATTCACACCAATAACAATAATAATAATAACCTTACCACACTACCTTACGTTAAAAGCCTTGGTCCACATAAGCAGGATACAAGGTTTTACACTGTACACAAGCTAGGGTAAAGCTCTACTATTGAATATCTTGAAGTTAGAGTCAGCTTAGGGTAGGGGGACCACGTGGTTCCAATGGGACCCCCTTTAGAATAACTAGTAATATAAACTCTAAGAACACCTACTACACACAGAGTATGCTACTCTACACATAGAACATGAGTATGCCAGAGATTGAATAATGTACTCAGTATATACTTATCTTGAAGAAGACACAGAAATAAGGAAACGAAGAGGAAGGGTAGGAGGATCCTGTCCACACCACGCCAGCTCAGAAAAAGATGGAGTCTCAGTCTCCTTCCCCCCAGCTGGCTCGCTACCGGCAGATTGCTCAACTAATCGTACCGCAGCCCTATACCAAGTTTACTCAGGTTTACTTTACAAATGATTATAGTATTAGTAAACATAGTTAGGGCCTATGTTATTATTTAATAATCAACCCCCAGCTCAGTCTTTAAATGCTCTTTGAGAAACAGGAATAGTCTTACGTCTGGCAGGGAAGATACAAACAAAGACACATCGAGTTGCGTTTTGCTACTCTAACGTAGCTTATTTTGTTCAATTTTGACCTCTGGTTTCCACTGAAGAACCCAGGGCCTTAACAGCTATCTATGGTAACTAAAATACATATTTCCTAAATAAATACTTTAATTACAAATATTTGAAAATATATGATGTGTTTCCAAATTTTTAATGATACAGAACATATTGTGGATTATAATTAAGTTCTTAATAGTGATCGTCTCTGGCATCATAATTTACATACATATCTACTTCTGTTTTTCAATTTCTTTCTTTATTATGTACCCCATACCCATCCCGTGGGTGGTGGTGTAAAGGATTACAGAGCTACTTAATCGGTTCAGGAACTGAACCCTCTAGTTCGTTTATCTAAGCAAATAACAATCTTTTGACGCTAATTACAAAATTATTAATGTTATATATATGCATGTACACCTGCTCATACATACATGTACATATACTTACGTATACATATATACATACACATACATATTTAATCACCCACACAAATACACACATCAATAATCTTTTGTGTCACAATTGATTCAACAAGAGGCTCACAACAGTCACTATACAAGGCACTTTACATCTATGATGAGTCGCACAGTTACTAGTCTTGCTGCACACCCACCCAACTGGGGGGCAGCTTTACAGTCATGTGCATGCATTACCTACAGTAAGCAAATTTTGGATACTTTGCTAAGATTTCGGGCAGCACATCATTATGAATGAAGTACTTACACATTTCTTGGAAACCATTGATGTTGTTATCTCTAAATTCCGTGATTTTTTCACATTCCATTAAATAATGACGCAAAGTATGCGAATAGTTCTGTTGACAGAGTTTACATTTAGTCAAATCTACATCAGCAGATGTTACAAACTCCCAGAGGTACTTGTAGCCGAGCCTCAGCCTAGCAGTGGTAACATCTAGAAGTCTGCTAACCTTATTGGATGACCCATAGACGTGCGGTTCTTCCTGCATAATAAAATGATGATAGATGGAGTAACTGGTGTGAATTTTGCTTTGCCTCAAGTCTCCGAAATTTAGTTGGTGTTCCCGGAATATTACTGCCTTCAGGCTGCTCAAAGGCAGTTCAAGTTGGTAATTAATTCCCTCTTTACGATCAAAAGTCTTGGTCAACTCATCAGTTCTATCGTGCATTCGGAGACCAATATGGGAAGGAATCCATAGGAGACAGACTCTGACTCCATCATTGATTATTTCATTATATCTGTGTCTAGCTTCAGAGATAAGCACGTCAGAGTTATGCCTGTTGTGGATTAAAATGACTACATTTTTATGTTAATTTTTTGTGTAAATGATGATGATAAAGTTCAATAAATATAAGTAAGTAATTATCAAAGAAGGCACCAAGCCGGGAAGGATATGTAGCAACATCAAATAAAGGTATTATTGAAACTTTATAGGAGAACGTTACATCCTAAACATATCTTTATTCCTATACTTGAAATATTGTATACTTTCCTCTCTCCATCGTACTTCTGCATCTGCTGGCAAGTGGTGTGGTGCAATGTGCAGGTGGTGTTCATTACTAGGTTAGCTGGCAGGTGGTGTTCACTGCTAGATGAACTGCTGTTCACCTAGCAGTAATTAGGTACCTGGGAGGTAGTTAATTGTTATGGGGATGTATATCCAGAGGCACTGTACACAATGTTCACAATAGAACAATGTATAATAATTTTATGGTATACAACACATTGAGAAGGAATGAAGGTTAGATTCGAAAATTTAGTTTTTAATACACTACACATTTATTGAGTCTTTCCTTCACCTTCATTCAAGCACAAGGGTATTACAGTAAGTTTCTCCATTATTATTTTTATTACTATTATTAGTTTTTTTATTTGTTATTATTATTTGTATTATTGTTAACAAGAGGAGTGAGGCGGGGGGGTTAATGGTTCACATGTCCACATTCCAATTCCCCATCCCAGGGTTGGGGGTGAAAATATTTTGTTTTTGGCATATATTTTAGTATTTTCATTATAAGGTTTTCTTGATATAAAGCACCATAAGTAATCTCTCTTTTCAGCTTTAGTTTTTTGGTACCAAGCTTCCTTAGGAACCAGGTACTTATCTAAATTGGATGATATTATATAATTTCCTTCTCCGTGTAATGCTCTCCACTCCATCATCACTATGATGAAGTTGCACACTTAATGCCTGTATATATTTTGCTTGTATGTACTCGATAGCGTAAAATATGGGATGCATGTATATTAAGCTGAGTGAATGTCCACTTGGTTGTCAACAATATTTTCATTTCGTTGTTTAAGTGTTGGGTTGAGCTAAATTACTACACCATCTATAGATCATCCAACAAAATCAGCAGATTCCTAGATGTTACTACTGCCCGGCTTAGACTCGGCTATAAGTATCTCAGAGAATTTTCATTATCTGCTGATGTAGACCTGACCAAATGTAAACTGTCAAAAAATTATTCGCACTATTAAAAATTATTCGAAAAGATACGTAAATTCAGAGACAATTCTTTACCAAACGTTCAATAAATTTGTAAATGTTTTGTTCAAAATGGACTCGGTAAGAGATGCCGTAGTTTCGCATGATTACTAAATTGTCCTGGTTTCTAGGAACTGTGAGCATGGGTCTGAGGAAAAACTGTCCTTACTCTGAATACCGCAACGTCTGTGCTTATATGAATATATGTCACATAAACATATTTTATAGCACACATTTAATTTGTATCAAGTTCTTTATTGTTAACTTACATACTCAAAGAACCTTGCAACATCTACATTCGAGGAAGGATTCCAGAAGCAGTTAACAACTGCCATTTCTTGTTTCTGGAATTCTTCTTTATGCTGTAGGTAAAGTAGTTAATAGAACTACTGTCTCCTTCTCCTAGGGTTGGTGGTTCGAGACTACTTGTGCCCAGTGTGAATGTGGAAGTCAGTAGTTCGACCTTGGAGGTGGACCACGATATAGTCTTCGTCTCTCTTTCAGTCTCCGTGGTGTAGTTGTAAGACACTCTCCTGGCGTTCCGCGAGCGCTATGTCATGGGTTCGTACCCTGGCCGGGGAGGATTTACTGGGCGCAATTCCTTAACTGTAGCCTCTGTTTAACGCAACAGTAAAATGTGTACTTGGATGAAAAAACGATTCTTCGCGGCAGGGGATCGTATTCCAGGGACTTGCCCGAAACGCTACGCGTACTAGTGGCTGTTCAAGAATGTAACAACTCTTGTATATATCTCAAAAAAAAAAAAAAAAAAAAACACCTAACGAATAGACATGCACAAGCTGCCTGTCCTCAGTGTATATTTTGCACACACACACACACACACACACACACACACACACACACACACACACACACACACACACACACACACACACACACACACACACATATATATATATATGAGGCTAGTGGCCGGCTGGCAGGCAAGCGTGGAAGTGGCAAACGATCGTTGAGTTGCCGTGTGAGACCACACCAAAGCAACACCTCCTTCCATCTCACCTCGAATTTCGCCTTTATTGCGTATTGGTACATTGCAGCAATGGTAAATTAAATAGATAAACGTCTAATCTTGATGTGTGTGTGAATATAATTTCGCCGTCAAAGCCGACTAAGGAATTCCGAGTGTTAGATACACACTCTCCACCCTCCCTTCCTCCCTCCCTCACTCACTCACAAAGAAGAGTGAGTAATTCCGTAAAAAAAAGAAGAGCATGCCAACAATGGGTAACTATTATAGTTAGGTTCTCCATCATAGTAAACCCATTGATTTAGAGTTTATTTGCACAATGACCACGTCATATTAGATGCCATTTAAATACCAAATCCAGTTCTCCACTAAACGCTAACACTATTAAACCAATTTCTACCAGCCTTTTCATAACAAACCACTAAGCTACCTAAACCAGTTTCCACACTTATATAAATAGAGAAAAACTTCACCCTATATAACCTATCTCAGAAAACAAAAAAAAATCAATTAATATTGCACTAACCGGCAACCCCCCATTCATAAAATCAACTTCTTTTCTTCCCCATCGTATTTGCCAATCACATAATCTTTAATCTAAAGATATTAAATGATATTACTCACCTCACTCATCTTCTTTCTCCTTCCTTCCTTCCTTCCTTCCTTCCTTCCTTCCTTCCTTCCTTCCCCTTCCTTCCTTCCTTCCTTCCTTCCTTCCTTCCTTCCTTCCTTCCTTCCTTCCTTCCTTCCTTCCTTCCTTCCTTCCTTCCTTCCTTCCTTCCTTCCTTACCTTCCTCTAACTCATTGCAGTTGTTTGGCTTCGACCCATCAAACCCGGACTCGACTCACTGCTGCTGCTCGCTCCAAGGCTTTTTCCTCATACGATGCTGGCTGGTGTAGTAATTACTGCAAATCAAATTAACACGATTCATTAATGTACATACAAACCAATTAACATCATCGTCTCCTACTTGATTTTGACTAGTTGATAGGGTTGTTTTTGGTCTCCCCGAAGGGAGTGGACCGATCCTAGAGGTACTGTAATACCGGGCCGATCCGCGGCAAAGGTGGAGCAAGCTCCTAGCACTTCGCCATGTTGCAAAAATCAGTTTAATATCGAGGATCCCACATGGGGATCGTATCAGATATTAAGCTGATAAGAACAGATTTTATTTTTTATTGAAGAATGTTTTACAGAGTGTTTACAATAGCCTTGTGTCTTCACAAGGGTGCATGGGTACATATTGTGGAAATTGCTTAATGGTTTACATAAGTTTACATAGATTACACTATACATTTGAATACATGGGTTATTATGGGATCTTTATTTACATCGTGTCTTTTAGAATATGACAATTAGTTACATACTGTGTGCCATTAAAAAACTCAAAACAGATGTGATATATATATAAATTCCTGAAATGAGAAAAAGGTACAGACATGTAAACTAATATTGGCGGGCGCCTGTGATGTGCTCTATATACATCATTCGTGACCACCGGATGGTGTCGCTCACGCACAGCCTTCTGAACAGCCTCTGGTATTTTCTAGAGGCCAGCCTGTTCATTGGCTTGTCATTCTTTGGGTCGTATGACCCGAGCGATCCTACAATGAAGGCATATACTGTGGCCTGCCTGTAGGTCCGTCTCATTATCGCTGCTAGCTCGGCATACTTTTCTTCTTTTCCCAGTCTTGCTTCTGCAAAGGCGTCTGGTCCATTTTCGAAGGGGCAAGTGACGTCAATCAGCATCACCTCTCCGTTCTTCTCTAGAACAATGTCCGGTCTTAGCACATTGTTCGTTCCTGGGACTTGTTGATTAGTGGATATGACTTTCCAGTGTCTTCCTTCCGAGGCCTTCAGGATGCGATCGACCAACGCGTTGTGTCGCTGGATCATCGCATTTGATAGTCTCAGGCAATGGTTAATGACATGGGGTAGCGTCTCGTTCTGGTGGCGACATCTTCTACACCGTTGGTCCTCGTTGATGTTGAACCGGCGGGCCCCGTTTAGAGGTAGAAGATTTAGACGTGCCCTGTGAATGAAACGCCAGTCAGCAAAGGTGGTGAAAGCCCCATCTCTAATAAATGCGGACGAGGCTCGCTCTTTCCCAACTTGCTCCATTACTTTCCCCTGATCTGGCTTGCTTCTCAGGCTGTCGTTGCGAAGGCCTCTGTGATGGTTCCTTATGTTCCTTGCGACCAACCTTCTTTCCTTGTGAGACATGGTTCTCTCCCCACAGCAGACTTCCAACGTATCTCCGTTTGTGGACCACTTGGTTTTCATTCTTCCCGACGAGTTGCGGGCTCTTGACCAGAGCGTCTCATGTCCAGAGGGTCTCTGTTCCAAGTCGTCTTTTGAGAGATACTGGCACACGTTTTCTAGAGTGGCTTCCTGGCGAATTCTTCGTGACGTTACTCTCTTGCAGTCGTCTCTGGCATTATTCCTCGTCTCTAGATCCGGCGTGGTGAGCAGTTTGAATGCCGAGTCTATGATGAATATGTCAGAGTCTTCTGCGGCGAGGGGTATGCCGCACGAGCCTGCTGCACTCTTTCCATACAGGTATCCATTGGTTGCCCGCTGTGGCAGGTATAGGGTTTCTTTTATTAATGGTCGTAGTCGGTCATCCAGTTCCTGCCAATCTCCCTTTCTCAGTTGCCAAGTTCTCATGGCGAACACAGTTGTTGGGAAGACGAAGGACTTCAGGGCATCGATCCTCTGCCAGGGAGCCAATTTGCTTGTCATTATGGCTACGCCTAGTTGCTTAAACTCTTCGATTGCGTTCGCGTTCGGGAGGAGGTGGAAACCTACTGGTCTGCCTAGGAATTTGGTTTCCTCCCCATCTTGTCTGCTGCAAATTTGCAATTCCCCTATCGTAAATATGGAGTTTCGCATTCCCCTTGGTTGTCGCCCAGACATGTGCATTGACGAGCATTTCCTTGGTTGAGTTTGAGATGCAATTCTTCACAGGCTGCAGAGGTGATGTTAATGAGGTTCTGTAGGCCTTCCGCTGTCCTGGAGAGCAGGGTTATATCATCTGCGTAGGCAAGGCAGGGATGCTTGAGATCTGGGTCTGCTTGTAGTCCGGCGTTGATGATCGTCCTCAGTATTGGTTCAATGGCGATGTTGAATAATAGGCAACTGATTGGGCATCCCTGCCTGACCCCACAGTCAGCCGGGATATCATTCGTTTCACCGCTCGCAGTTTGGATTTTGGTGGAATTTCCTCTTGTGATGCCCTGGATCACCGTACAAAGTCTGCTCCCATGCCCATCCGTGTGAGGGAGGCGTCTATGAGCTCTAAGGGTACGGAACCAAAGGCGTTTGTGAGGTCAAGTGACGCCATGCAAATATCTTTATTGCTGTCACGTGCCTCGTCAAGGTAGTGCTGGATAATGTAATTGTGCTCAAGGACCCGTCTGAGGCCATAAATCCTTTTTGCGCAGAGCAGAGGGCTTGATTTTGTTCAATCCATTTTCTTAGTCGTGCAGCCAGGACTCCTGTATACAACTTGTAAATTGTTCTACACAGGGCAATAGGCCGCCAGTTGTTGAAATCTTGTGGGTCACCATCCTTGGGTATGAGGATGGTCCGTGACGTCTTCAATCCTGGGGGATCTCTTCTGTTGCAGGCAGATGTTGAAGATCGCTGCGATCACCTTACAGTCAGGGTCAGCCTGCTTCCAGTCTGTAGGTGATTCTGTCGTTCCCTGGGCACTGTTTTCTGCTCTCATAAGCCTGACCTCCACTTCCCCTTCTCTGATTGGTCCAGGTTAATTTCGGCGCGATCTTCCTGCGCTTCAGGGATGGATTGGAGTGTTACTGGGTCTCCTATTGGTGGTTGAGCGGCCAACACCTCCGAAAAGTGCCTCTCTATGATCTCACAGGGGATATCAAACGGCTACTTTCCCCTGATGTGATCAGCCTTACTGCCCTTCGTCGGTTTCTTCTGTAAAGGCGTTGGATCGCCTTGCAGTCGTTGACATCGATGGCTGAGGGGGCTGGTCTATTGTCATCTATCCGGATGTTGCAGTGGGCTTGAACCGCCTCTGTAATTTCTTTCAGGAGGCTTGAGAACTCGTCCCAGTCCGGGGAGCGTAGCAATTCCAGCAGTGGAGCGTAAAGGTTCTAGTGCCCAATCTTGGGCTGCCTCATCTGGTTGTTGTTCTGGCTGGTCAGCTTCGTCTTGTTCTTGTTCCAGCTGTACTGCCTCATCACCGTTGTCGTGTATTTGTGATTCATCACACCCTTGGTCATCATTGTTATCCTCGCCGCTAGCCTCTGGGGAGGCCCGGTCTTCGTCCTCAGGCCCTGGGGGATCGGGATGGGTAGGAGAGGGATGTTGGGGAAAAGGAACCTGTATCACAATGGGTGATGGGGGGGGGGGGGTCCGTGAGGCTGTGGGCGTTGGAGAAGGGGTAGGATTGCTGGGGATGATGGGTGGGGGATGGTACTGGGGAGAAAGGAATAGGTGAGGCAGGTGGTTGTGCAGGTTCAGGGATGGGGTTAATGGGGTGGGGGGTAGGGTATCAGGGCGCTGAGGTGCTGGTTCAGGTGCTGGGTTGGGGTGGCGACCTTTTGTCTTGATCCTGTTGAATGTCGTTCTCTGTGTGTCTCTGCTCGCCTGTGCTGACGTGGCGTTACGATGGGGGTCCCTCTACCCCCTGTTGTCCGGGCTCAGTCTGTGGACTAGAGTTCTCTGTGCGGGTGGTTACCCGGAGATTACCCTGGCTTGTGAAATGCTCTCTGTCCCTGTGTTTGCGATTTATGGGGTCGAGTTGGTAACGGCCCGTAGGGCGATTGTGAAGTTCATGGAGGAGGTGGCGTATAGCGATTTTCTCGGCAATACGAGGGGCGGACACTACCCTGCGGATGGTGCGGGCACTGTCACCCTCTCAGATAGAAGTGGTGCACTTACTTACAACAGTGTGCATGGGCTCCCTTGGAGTTTCCAGAGGCTCTGCTACGGGTATTTCGGCCGGTTTGGCGCGGTAGTTAGTGTGAGGGTGAACGTGGTGTCTTCTAGTCCTCTTAAGGGTGTGAGGTTTAACATTCGTACCCTGGGCATGAGACTCGGGCGGATATTCCGTCCTCTGTGCGCCTTATGGGGTACAACGTTGGGTGTTTTACGCCCGCCAGCCGCGGACGTGTTATCGTTGTGGTCTTTTGGGCCATCAGGCTGCTGACTGTTCTGCGCCTGCTGTTGCACCGGTGACTCTCTTCAGTGAGGAGGATTTTCGCCCCTTCCTGTGGGGGATGATTCGGTGGGTGTGGACGTCTCTTCGGCTGAGGAGGTGCCCTCTGTATCAGCTGTTGCTCCGCCTGTTGCGCCCCCTGTTGTTGCCGCATCTCTCCGGAGGTTGTGTCCTCGCCTAGTGCTCCGCCTGCTCGGCTGGTGTCCCTGAGCCTCTTCGACTGCAGTTTGCTCGGGCTCCTTCTTCCAGTTCTTCCTCTGCTGTGTCTGTCCCGGTCCCTGCACCCTCGCCGTCTGTTCCGGCTGTGCTGGGAGCTGGGGTGGATCCAGCGTTCCCTTCTGTGCCTGGCCTGGTGCCCCGTGTGGTTGAGGAGGCTGCCGTACTGCGGCGTGCGTCGGTTCGCCCGGCTAGTGCTGCGCGGGTCGCTGAGTCTGCCTCCGGGTCTGATGATGAGCGGCTCGAGCCTAAGCGTTCCCGGCGTTCTTCTGCGTGGGCTGAAGTTGGCGACTTCGACGAGTGTGGTCCTTTCGTTGACGGTGGGGTGGCTCCGGATGTGGTGCACACTACGGTGGTGGCGGAGGTACACTTGCCTGAGGATGCCGGTGCCGGCGTTTCGGCCTCCCCTCCTGGTCTGGTGTCCGAGGGTCCTGCTTCAGGTGCATCGCCTGCGTGGCTCCGGTTCTTCGTGGGTGGTGGTTCCCCCTGTTGTGGTTGGTGGTGAGCGGGGTGGCCTGGTGATGGTGTTGAGAAAGGATGCTCGCTCTGAGAGTACTGTGGCCCCTTCCTCGGCAGCGGTCTTGCCGCCTCTTCCGTCTCCAGCAGTCTCTTCTGTGTCTCCTGCGGTATCCATGGAGGTGCTACAGTCTCGTCGTCCGGCCCCTGCTCCTATGTGTGCGCCGGCGTGGCAGTCTCGGCGGCCCTCGTCCGCTTCTCCAGTGTCGTCTGCTTCGAGGGCCGCCTCTCCAGTGTCGTCTGCTTCCTCGATGGGCGTGGATGGCGCTCCCCGGCCTCGTTATGCGACTTGCGTCAGTGACCTCGGGCGTTGGCCGATGCCACCCGATATCGATGTTCCTGAGTTTATGATACCCCCTCGGGAGAGGGGGATCAAAAACCCTACTGACCTTGAAGATTTGATCTGGGAGGCATACAAGGTGACGTATCCTTCCGCTGTTTTCCCGGAGTACATTTCTCACACTGTTCCTCGCAAATGATTTCTGTGTATTCTGTGTTTCCTGTTGTGTGCGGTGAGGATGGGGTGTGTGTGTGTGTGAGTGGGTGGGGTGGGTTTTGTTTCCCGGTTCCTGCGTGCTCCGGTGTATGTTGTAGGTTTTCCATGTATGGCTGGTGGGTGGGTGTGCGGTTCCTGTGTATTTGTGTGTTCGGTTGTGGATGTCGTTTGCGCTTGTGTATGTCATATTGTGTGCCCTTCAGGCTCTTGGCGAGTGCTCTTTGTTCGGTTGTGCCATTTTGTTTTGCCTTCCGTTTGTTATGGCGTGCTTTACCTGTTGTACGTGTTTGTTCTTTATGTTTTGTTTGGTATGTATTGTGATTGTACTGTTATGTTCCCTGTTGTGCCTTTGATGTATGTTTTGTTTTATGATGGTTTTGTTTTGTGATGTTACTGTGCTTGCTTGTTTGCCATTGTATTCTACTTTGTGCCTTGTTGTATGCTGTATTTTTCTATGCCTTTATCATGTTTGTGGTTTATTGTGAAATGCTGTCGGCCCTTCTGGCCAGTGGTCTATTGTTTTCTTTTGTTCTGTTCTGTATTCTGTGTTGTTTTTATTGTATTTAAGTTGCATGCTTTGCATGTAAAAAAAAAAAAATCTCGCTTGGTTCAGGAGCCCGTTGATCTCCTGGCTCATTGTTTGGGCGTCCTGACTGTCGTCAGACTCATTGTGGACTCTCCTGAATGTGTAATTCAAATAGATTGGAATGGGTCAATTAGATTGGAATGGGTCAAATAGATTGGAAAGTCTTGGGTATGGGGTGTGGGCCGGTCTTTGAGCGAGACATGAACCCAGCGACAGGTGACGTAAAAGGGGATTTCGATGTGGATTTAATATATAACTTATTTAAGAATATTCTAAACAAAGCACAGGAACGTAGTATACCATACAAATTGAATAGATCGAATACTAATGACCCAAAGTGGATAACAAATAATTTAAAGAACCTTATAGGTAAAAAGAGAGTTTGGTACAAAAGGATTAAGAATAGGGAAGTCAGGTTAAAACAGGAATTCATACAACTGGTTAGAAATGTTAAAAAAGAGATTAGGAAAGCAAAAAGAAACTATGAAGTTCGCATAGCAGAGGAAGCAAAGTCAAAACCTAAAGGGTTTTTTCATTTATATCAAACTAAGACTAGGGAAAGGATAGGTCCATTAAAATCTGAGACAGGTCAAATAACGGATAATGACAAGGAGATGAGTAGTATTTTTAACAAATATTTTATATCTGT
The DNA here is from genome assembly GCF_040958095.1 of Procambarus clarkii. Taxonomy (NCBI): domain Eukaryota; kingdom Metazoa; phylum Arthropoda; class Malacostraca; order Decapoda; family Cambaridae; genus Procambarus; species Procambarus clarkii. Next base: position 33,478,574 of record NC_091156.1, on the reverse strand, counting down.
ATTTACTAAAGAAGAACTTAACAATATGCCTTCAGCCGAACAAGTCTATGTGGGTGGGGATGAGGACAGGTAGACTAGTTTAGCAGTTACCAGGGAGGATGTAATTAAACAATTAGAAAAACTAAAACCAAACAAATCCCCAGGGCCTGATGAAGTGTTTGCCAGGGTGCTTAAAGAATGCAAAGAGGAGCTTTCAGAGCCACTGTCTACCTTATTTAATAAATCAATAGAGTCAGGCAGAGTGCCAGAGTCATGGAAGGTAGCTAATGTGGTACCAATTTTTAAGAAAGGAGATAGATCACTTGCGTCAAACTATCGGCCAATTAGCCTAACGTCTATTGTGGGAAAGTTACTTGAATCAATAATTGCAAATACAATTCGTCTCCATCTTGAAAAACATAAATTAATAAATGAGTCGCAACATGGTTTTACAAATGGCCGTTCATGTTTAACAAATTTGCTAACTTTTTATTCCAGCATAGTTGAGGCAGTTGATAGTGATAAGGATTGTGATGTTGTGTACCTTGACTTTAGCAAAGCTTTTGATACAGTGCCACATGAAAAACTAATTAAAAAAATAGAAGCTCATGGTATTGGGGGTGCTATATTAACTTGGATTAGGTCATGGCTATTCCAAAGGAAACAGAGAGTTAGTATAAATGGGGTTAAGTCAGAGTGGGATAATGTTGTTAGTGGAGTACCTCAGGGCTCTGTCCTGGGACCTCTGTTGTTTATAATATATATAAATGATTTAGATTCAGGTTTGAGTAGCAACATCTGCAAATTTGCCGATGATACGAAAATCGGTAGGGAAATGTATTCGGAGGAGGACTCACTATCACTTCAAGTTGATCTAGATAGGGTTTTGAAATGGTCAAATGATTGGCAAATGCAGTTTAATGCTGATAAATGTAAAGTTCTGAGGCTAGGTAATGATGATAGAGTTACAAGATACGAGCTAGATGGTGTTGAGATTGCGAAGTCGTATTGCGAAAGGGATCTGGGAGTTATGATTAGTAAGAATTTTAAACAAAAGGATCAATGCATGAATGTTCGTAATAAGGCGAATAGGACACTGGGATTTATTAATCGAAGCGTTAGTAACAAGACACCTGGTGTGGTTCTTAAGTTACATCTTGCTCTGGTTAGGCCCCATTTAGATTATGCAGTTCAGTTTTGGTCGCTGTATTATAGAATGGATATAAATTCACTTGAACGTGTCCAACGTAGGATGACTAAGTTAATTCCCCAAATTCGAAATCTTTCATATGAAGAAAGATTAACAAAGCTTAAGTTGCATTCACTGGAAAGGCGAAGAGTTAGGGGTGACATGATAGAGGCTTACAAGTGGATGAATGGACATAACAGGGGGGATATTAATAGGGTATTAAAAATATCAACACAAGACAGAACACGAAACAAGGGGTATAAATTGGATAAGTTTAGATTTAGGAAAGTATTGGTTAAATACTGGTTCAGTAACAGGGTTGTTAATTTGTGGAACCAATTGCTGTGTAACGTGGTGTCCCTCGATTGTTTCAAGCGCGGGTTGGACAAGTATATGAGTGGGATTGGGTTTTTATAGAATAGGAGCTGCCTCGTATGGGCCAATAGGCCTTCTGCAGCTACCTTTGTTCTTATGTTCTTATGTATCGCCTGTTCCGGGGCCTTTGGGAGAGAGGGCTATCCCAGAAGTCACGGTCGTCGCTGGCGCCGACCCCCGAAACAGGCCCCTGAACTGTGGCTGTCTGGGGGTCGGCCCTGGTAGTCGATGTCTTGGCATTGCCAGAGCTGGCCCTCAGGGGTGCATTGCAGGCACCAGCCTTACAGGGCTTGCTGGTGGAGTCGGTTCCTGGGCGAGTGTCGCTGGCGCCGACCCCCGAGCCAGTCTCCGGAACTGTGGCTGTCTGGGGGTCGTCGCTGGGGTCGGCCCTGGTGGTGGATGTCTTGGCACTGCCAGGACCTGCCCTCAGGGGTGTATTGCAGGCACTAGCCCTCAAGTGCTTGTTGGTAGTGCCAGTCCTAAGGCTAGTGTCGCTGGAGCCGACCCCGGGGCTTGCGTCGCTGGTGCCGACCCCCAGATCCGCAGGCGTCGAGCTGGACCTCAGGTGGAGAGCGCTTGCTAATCTGGGCTTACTGGTCAGGTCGCTGGAGCCGATCCCAGGAGCTGATGTGATTAAGTCGCTGAATCCGACCCCAGATGTAAAACTGTAGAACGGCGTCCTGGATGGAGTCGTCCATGATGTCCATATGCCAGGGTCGTCCTCGGGGCTGGCATCGTTGGTGATGGTTGTCACATCAGGGACCAGTTCCACATTGCTGGCCCCCGGGTTCGTCCTGCCAAAGGTGGTCCCAACAGGGGTCCCTCTCGAGGCCGCCTCGCCAAGGGCGACCTCGGGGCGTCCGGTAGCGTCATGGGCCGGCCTCGTAGCGCCGGCCTCTTTCCCGTCGTCTCTCGAGTCGACCCCACCCGGAGCCAGCCTCCCAAGACTGACCCCAGGGTGGGGGAGTGTGGTCCTCCTCGAGGCCGCCTCGCCAAGGGCGACCTCGGTACAGTCGTCGTCGTCTGGTGTGTCCTGGGCCTGCTTCACTGCGTTGACTCCCTCGTCCTCGTCGACCCCACCCGGAGCCAGCCTCCCAAGACTGACCCCAGGGTGGGGGAGTATGGTCCTCCTCGAGGCCGCCTCGCCAAGGGCGACCCCGGTGTTGCTAGTAGAGTCACGGGGTAGCCTCACCTCGCGCGTTGACCCCACCCTGAGCCAGCCGCACAGGACTGACCCCAGGGCGGGGGAGTATGGTCCTCCTCGATGTAACACGGGTTGGGTTTCTCTCTACTTATCTTTCCTTCTTTGCCCTCTACCCGTATTCTTACTTTTTATTCTCTACCAAGGGACTCTAAAACTTTTACCAAAGCCAACTCCACGCCACGTGGTCATAAGACGATTGACCGACTTAGGATTCTACAACCCGTATGACGTGACCTAGGCTATGAGCAAAACCCTAGAGTCGCCTCCGCCGCCACCACCAGACCAGTAACACAGAGCAATGATCGAGGTCTGGATCGATCACGCTAATTAATCAACCTTGGGGCTTGATCCCCACTATAACCGATGACCTTGAGAGTTCTTAAGTGTGGAATTAATTAGACAGGAATGATGAATTCCGATTCGATGTTAGAATCGGCGCCCAATACAACTCTGCCTCGTGTGGACCACGTGACCAGGACAAGTTCACATAACACATGGAAATAATAAAATGCAAATTATTAACTAATTAATTTATTAAAAGAAACTAAGACAAAATCTAAATATGTTCACTCCCTGTCACTTTAACACTCCCTACTTGACCTGAATGCAATGAGTTGACTAGTCTTATACATAACAATAGCAACTATACCTCTATGTTTTACCAGCTAAAGATGTTGGGCTGGTCTTGGGGAGAGGTAAGATGGTTGGCCTCTCCCAGTTGCTCTTGTCTCCACACTGATCTCTTCCTTGTCTGGTCTACCCCAGACTAGAGCATTGTATCCTTCCGCCTAGTCAAAGTTCTACCAAGTTACTAGCAAGGTTTAAGTTATAACAATTAACCTCTGTTGTACTTAATTGATCCAGACTGGTTGAATTATTTTACTGAAATTAAATTACACAAACATCTAACGGCAGAGCTGTTCCCGATCCCCAAAATGGTTAATTGAACTTTGAGAAATAGTAGACATGTCAACCCTGATGACCTATGACCGCCGGTCACTCCGCCTTACAAGTTAGATCTGATTCGTGACATCACTGATGGTGACTTAAACTCAATAATTAGAATACTCTTGATATTGTACCCAGTACTATTATACAATACAATTTTAATACAAAATGAGTAAAGGCTAATTTCTCTAAATTACTGAATACTATAGGATGATTCATTATACGCAGCTATGAACAAAGCGTCGGTTATTTTCACCGCGAATTCCCTGGGGTCAGGTCCCCAGGTCACCACGCGGGCTCAGGTTCCCGTTCTCTTTTGTCGATAAACCACTCTGGATAATTCTTACAACAGCCTAGTTTGTTACATCGAGGCCGCCTCGCCAAGGGCGACCTCGGTGTTGTCTGTAGAATGGGTCAGTCTCACAGCGCTGACCCCCGCATCTCTGCCTCTAGCGTCGACCCCACTCCGACCCAGCCTCCCATGACTGACCCCAGAGTGGGGGAGTATGGTCCTCCTTGAGGCCGCCTCGCCAAGGGCGACCTCGTGGCCAGCGGTCGTCGTCATCCATGCGGCCGATTCGTCCAGGTCGATCACCAGACAGTCATCGTCACTGGAGTCGTCATCTTCCACTTTCACATCGCTGGGGTCAGGGCAGGCAGTCGTCCTCGAGTCGTGGTCCATCTTGAATACTGAGGCCGACTCACCAAGGTCGACCTCGGGTCCCGCCGTCGTCCCTGGAGCATCATTCAGGCGGCCGGTGTGGTGTGGGTAATGTGGGTTTTGCCTATGGGCAGCGACCTGGGTTGCTGCCTGCAGGGTTTGATCCTCCTCCACCCACGGGACCGTCAGCCTCGAGGGCCGTCGTGGATCCATCACAAGGGACAGAAGCACGAGGCCGTGGCTGGGACAGAGACAGACATTGATTGTGTTGCCCCATTAAACTCCGTAAAAACGGGCGTGCGGACGACAACACAATCAATGTGAACATAGGCTATGTTCGTCCTCCAGCACCTGGCTCAAGGCACATTGATCTTAGCCAAAGGGCCGAGAAGCGATAGGAGGCATGGTTGCATGGTTTCGTTCATGAATAGTGAATATGTAACTGGCAGCGAAGTAGTAAACAGACTCGTGTGGCGTTTCACGAATTCGCTCCTGGCCAGGGAGTATAGCGCTCAACTCTAATACAAAAGCCTCCGTTTGTCATGTGTCTTAAGGTAGCTACAGCTTTTGAAAAGGACAATAACGAATTAGAAGTGCAAGGGGCCTGTTATCGCCAACGCTCCTCAAATAATATAAATAGGAGACGTTTTCTCTCTGATACCATAACAGAAAACGAACAGCACTATTACGCGCCAACTATTACATTTTTGTATATATATCACGACTCTCTTTTTTTTTTTTTTTCACATCTAACACTTTGGTTGATATATTGTTTCACAAACCTGAGGCGAGGCGGGGCTGGGTGGAGTGAGGCGAGGCGAGGCGGGGCTGGGTGGAGCGAGGCGAGACGAGACGAGACGCCATGCCATGTGCCATGCCATTCAATGCCATGCCATGCAATGCGATGCGATGCAATGCCATGCGATACGATGCCATGCGAGGCGAGGCGATGCATCATCTAACATAACGTCATTCCCTGGAAAACGACTCTATTGTTGAATGAACACAAAGTTAAGATATAATAAGATGTAAGTAATTCGAGAAGTCTGAGTACTGTAGGTACTATAGCAAATTCATTGCTTAATATATGTGAATGTGTGCGGAATCCATCCATTGCTTTTATCAAGTATAGAAATACTCACTCATTGTTGGTGTTTAGGGAGGTAAATGAAGTATTGCAAAGCTAATTATGAAACTAACTTTCACAATGACATTTGGTGGTTGGTCGCTTTGCAAATTATAGTACATTCTATATCAATTTTATTCGTTATTTTACGTGAATGAATGAATGTGTGCCTGCATACATTGCCTAAATAAAGTATGTAAATATACGTCAGTGGTGTTTAGAGAGGTGAATGAATCATTTGAAATCTAATTAGGAAACTAGCATTGAAAACAATAAACAAAGAGTTTTGCTGTTATTACGCTCTATACACAGGTTATAATAAGTAT
>NC_091156.1:33451738-33472266 GCF_040958095.1 Procambarus clarkii | reverse complement strand
CCGTTTCCTTCCCTCCGTCTTTACTCAGTTTACCCATGCCCCCTAACCCTGACTTTGCTGACCCTGATCCCGACCCTGATATTCTTTAACGTGCTCTGTTGCTCTTTCGCCTTTGTTTCTTCCTTGTTCTCTGTTTTTGTCCTTTCTCTTCTCGTCGTTGTCCATTCTTCAATGGAACGTTCGAGGTTATTACGCCAATTTCCTCGAACTCCAACTTCTGATTTCGCAGTTTTCGCCCCTTTGTGTCTGTCTCCAGGAGCCAATGCTTGGTGCTCGTCCTGGTCGTTTTCGTGGCTATTCCTTTCTCTCCCCCCCCAGCCATTGCTGGGGCTTCTAATTCTTCTGCTCTCTTGATTCGGGCTGATGTTCCCTTTGTTCCTTTACTTTTTCCTTTGCCTCTCCATTGTTCTTCTGCTCGTATCTTTGTGGGGAAATGGTACACAGTTTGTTCCATTTATCTCCCCCCGAGTGTCCCGCTCTCTCTTCCTGATTTGAAACACCTCCTAGACTCCTTGCCGGAGCCTGTGCTCCTGCTGGGTGACTTCAATTGTCGTCATTCTCTTTGGGGTGACGTTCTGACGAATACCCGGGGTCGCCTCCTTGAGCCGTTTCTCCTCTCTTCTTCCCTGTCTCTTCTGAATTCTGGTGAGCCCACTCATTTGGACTCTCGGACTCGCACCCTTTCTTGTCTTGATCTTTCTCTCTGCTCTTCTCTTAGATTCACGTGGCAGGTTCTTGATGACCTCCATGGAAGTGATCATTTCCCCATCCTTGTTTCCTTTTTCTCTTTTCGCCCTTCCCTCTCTTTCCCTAGGTGGCAGTTTGCTAAGGCGGACTGGACCCTATTTTCCCTCAGTGCTACTCTCTCTGACCTCTCCCTTCTGCCCCTCTCTCGCGCTCTCCTCCTTTTTCATGACACTGTCTTCAACGCTGCCCTCCGCTCTATTCCTCGCTCTTCCTCTCGGGGTCCACGGAAGTGCGTTCCCTGGTGGAATGCGGACTGTGCTCGGGCTGTCCGCTGTAAGCGTGCAGCCTGGAAGAGGCACCGCCGTAGGCAGACGACCGATTCTTTCTTTTCTTTCGGAAAGCGAGTGCGGTGGCCCGTAGGGCCATCCGTACGCTAAACGTGAATGTTGGGCATCTTATGTCTCAACAATTACGTCCGAAACCCCTCTGGCCCAGATCTGGAAGCGTATCCGCAAGATAGCGGGTAAGTTCGTTCCCGATGTTTCACCGGTCCTTCACCTCCATGATACTCTTGTGGCGGACCCGTTGCAGGTCGCTTCCGAACTGGGTTCCCACTTTTCTTCTGTTAGCTCTGGTCTTCATCTTCCCCAATCTTTCCTTCTTCGTAAACCTGTCCTTGAGTCTCGTCCTTTAGATTTCTGCACTCATCTTCAGCTTCCCTATAATGATCCCTTCTCTCTCTCTGAACTTCGTTCTGCCCTGGCCCTCTGCGGTTCTACGGCGGCGGGCTCCGATGGTATTCATTATGAGATGCTTCGCCATCTCCCTTCGAGCACGTCTCAGTATTTACTGAGTCTGTATAATCGGATCTGGAGTCGTCGTCAGTCCCTGAGGACTGGCTCGATGCCGTTGTCCTCCATGTTCGCAAACCGGGGTCTCTGGGTACTTCCCCTAAAGACTTTCGCCCTATTGCTCTCACAAGTTGTGTCTGCAAACTCTTTGAACGTATGGTTAACGTTCGTCTGATGTGGTTCCTGGAACACCATCACCTCCTCTCCCTTCTCAATTTGGTTTCCGCAAGTGCCGCAGCACGACAGATGTCCTGGTGAACTTGGAGGTCTATATTCGTACTGCTTTTGCTGCGAAGACCTCCGTTGTTGCCGTCCTTTTTGAAGTGGAAAAGGCTTACGACACCACTTGGCGATATCATATTCTATCTCAACTTCATTCTTTTGGCCTTCGTGGTCATCTCCCTCTCTTTCTCCGCAGCTTCCTCTCTCGTCGTTCCTTTCGGGTGTGCCTTGGTACCGCTCTCTCTGCCTCTTTTCAGCAATACGAAGGTGTGCCCCAGGGTAGTGTTCTGAGAACTACTCTTTTTCTGGTTGCCCTCAATGGTCTTCTTTCCTCTCTTCCTTCTGGTGTCTTCTCCGCTCTCTATGTCGATGATCTTACCCTTTGTTGTCAGGGTGATGATTCGCCTTTCCTTCAACGCCGGCTTCAACTTGCCATTGATGCCGTGTCGTCTTGGGCCACAGGTCATCTTCAAGTTCTCTACTTCTAAGACTTGTGCCATGACTTTTACGCGGAAACGGGTTGTTCTTCGTCCCTCTTTGTCACTTTATGGTCATCCCCTTGAGTACAAAGATTCCGCGAAGCTTTTGGGGTTATTCCTTGACACTCGTTTGTCTTGGTCTCCCCATATCTCTTACCTCCGTGTTGAGTGCTCTAAGGCCCTTACCCTCCTTCGGGTCCTGTCCCATACTTCTTGGGGGGCAGATAGGCGCACTCTCCTTGCTTTACATTCCTCTCTCGTCCTGTCTAAGCTCGATTATGGTTGCCCTGCTTACTCGTCTGCTTCTCCTTCTACTCTTCGCCGTCTTGATGCTTTGCACCATACTGGGTTGCGTCTCAGTTCTGGTGCCTTTCGTTCGACTCCCATCCTTAGCTTGTATGTTGACACTGGCTTCCTGTCTCTCCAGGACCGCCGTGATCGCTACTGTCTTCGCTATCTTGCGCGGTCCTTGCAACATCCTTCCTCTCGCCTCTGTCGTGCTTTAACTTTTACCCCTCCTGCGGTTCCTGTTCCTCTTCACCACCTCCCTCTTTCTGTCCGGTTATCTCGCCTACAGGATTCTCTTTCCGTTCGTATTTCTGATGTTTCTCCTCGTGTTGTTCCTTCTTTGCCCCCGTGGAGGGTCCTCTTCCGCGGTTTTGTACATCCTTGACCCGTATCACTAAAGCTTTTACCCCTCCTACGGTTCTAAAACGCCTTTTCCTCGAGCACTTTTCTTCTCACTCCCGCTCCGTTTCTGTCTTCACCGATGGGTCTAAGTCAGCGGACGGTGTTGGCTACTCTGTTGTTTTTCCTGATCGCACTTATATGTGTCGCTTGCCTCCGGAGACTAGCATCTTTACAGCGGAACTTTATGCTATTCTCTATGCTCTTCGTCTCCTGCTTTCTCGTTGTCAGTCTTCCTTTGTGGTTGTTGTTGACTCTCGTAGTGCCCTCATGGCTCTCGGGTCCTTTAATCCGGTTCATCCAGTAGTTGTCGAGATCCAGCATTGGCTGTTTCTCGTTCACAGTAAATTTAAGTCGGTTGAGTTTTGTTGGGTTCCCAGCCATATTGGTGTGTCTTTAAATGAGCGTGCGGATGCTGCTGCCAAGGAAGCTGTCCGCTCTTGTCCCATCTCTCGCAAAGGCATTCCGTCTTCCGACTTTTACCCGGTTATCCATTCCTCAGTCCTTACCCGTTGGCAGGCTTCTTGGTTGTCTGTTACTGGTAACAAGCTACGTACTCTTAAATGTTGTGTTTCCTCGTGGCCGTCCTCCTTCCACCGTAACCGGCGTTGGGAAACAGCTCTGGCGAGGTTGCGTATTGGCCATACTCGCTTAACCCATGGTCACTTGATGGAGCGCCGCCCTGCTCCTTATTGTCCTAGTTGCATTGTCCCTCTTACGGTCGTGCATGTCCTTCTTGAATGTCCTGACTTCCAGGACGAGCGTGTGTCTTGCTTTCCGACCGCCCCTCACGGTCACCTGTCCCTCGATAGCATTCTTGGTGACTCGGATACTTTTGATATCATTCGCCTTATGCGTTTTTGTTCTCGTATTGGCATCCTTGGTGATATTTAGCGCCCTCTGATTATTTTGCGTACTTGATGGTGCTACATAGCCTTCCCGGTTTGGTGCCTTCTTTTGATAATTACTTACTTACTTAGGCCAATAATGGACGTCACAGGGCTGAAAAAATCTCTTGAGAATCGCAATGTCGCTTTTACTGGTGAACTTGGGAGGAGGTGGGAGATGTTATACAAGGTATGGCTATCATTTAGTGAACTTATTGGGGATGACTTAGAGTGAATTGATTAATAATGGATCACCCTAAACTGAAAGTGTTGTCATGGAATGTTAATGGTTTAAGAAACAGGGTTACAGATGTTCATTGTTATGTGATGGGAAATGATATTGATGTTGTAGCTCTCCAAGAGACAGGGGATAGGAATGAAGGATTATTGAAATTAAATGGCTATAAAGGGTTTAACCTCTTCGCCACAAATAACATCAGAGGCAAGTCGATTTATGTTAAGAACTCCATACCAGCAGAGTTAGTAGAACCGCCATCAAAAACGCAAGGTATAGAGAGTGTCTGTGTTAAATTATCATTAAGAGAAGGGGAATTTATTGTAGTTAATTTGTATGTATCCAGGAACTGCTTCGACGCTAACTATTTACCTGACTGCATTTATACTAATCCTTCACTGGTCATTGGGGACCTTAATGCTCGGCACACAAGCCTTGGGACAGTGGGTAGTATTAATACTAATGGGGTCAAGTGGTTACAGTTTCTACAAGATCATCCAGATACCTGTCTCTTGGGAAACAATGAACCAACTCACATCAGGGGAGGACGGCTTGACTATGCCTGCATTTTAAACTCTCAGGGGATTATGGGGGAGGCTCAGGTTGTTTGGGAACTACTTAGTGACCACTTTGCCTTGAACGTTGAATTACCACTGGGGAAAAAACAAGTCCACTTTCAAAGGAAAAGGCTAAATATTAATAAAGATATGAAATATTATTTTATTCAAAATATGGGAGATTGGTATCAACAATACACGCCGCTCTGCGTTGATAGTTTTTACGAGGACATGGTCGAGAACATAGAGAAATTAGTACAGAGGGAAAATAACGGGGGCAGGGGAAGCAAGACGCATGGACTTAAGAAATTTAAATATTCCAATGATCAGCAAGTCAAGGGGTGGGAGAGAATGCTACGGAGTGCACATAAAGAATGGTTAAAAAATGGAATGAGGATGAAGAGAAAAATACAATGTTGGAAGTGGCTAGGGAATGCAGTCAGGTGAGGAAGGAGGCGCGGGACAGATACTGGCAAACTTTGCTCAGTCCATTGGTAATACTAAGAACCTGAAAGACATATGGAGAGCAGTAAACAAAATCAGGGGTTGTAAGACCAAATTCATTGCTCATTCAGATCCAGGGAAAGTTGCTAATGAGTTAGTAGATAAATGGGCAAGTGCTGCTGGTATGGAGTCTTACCTGCAGACACGAGAGTCACCATTGAGTCATGGGAAAATATTAGAAATGGAGTAACTTTATGTGCCTTAAATACAAGATCTATAACATGCACTGAGATAACTCACGATGAGCTACTGGATGCTATAAAAAGTGGCAGCTCTACTGCTCCGGGAAAAGATGGAGTAACGTATGACATACTTAATCATTTAGCCGGTATGAAACCTAGTCCCTTACTTGATTTGTTTAATATCTGTTATAGAGAGGGAAAGTTACCAAGAAAATGGAAAGAGGCTGTCATCATTCCTATCCCTAAGTCAAACGGAGGCTACAGACCTGTCTCCTTAATATCCTGCTTTTGTAAAATGATGGAAAGAATTTTGTTAAATGGGCTACTCTACCTTGTAGGTGATAACATGTCCAGTAATCTCTTTGGTTTTATCAAAGGCAAAAGTACTGCGGATTGTCTCTTAAAGTGTTTGTCTAATGTGGATGACAATTGTAGAGTTTTTGTTGATCTACAAGGAGCATTTGATAAAGCCAATGGGGAAGTAATCTTATACGAATTAGCCAATCTGGGAATAACAGGGAGATTGCTACACTGGATAAGGGATTATCTACAAGGCAGAAAAGGTCAGGTGTATTACCAGGGATACATGTCTGAGGAACGGAGGTTTCAGTTAGGTACCCCACAAGGGGGAGTATTAAGTCCCACCTTATTCAATGTATTAATGAACAGATTAGCATCAGAGATGTATCCTCCAGGGGTCACGACGATCATATATGCTGATGACATTCTTATACAAGGCACTTCTGGGAACAAAATTCAAACTGCTCTTAACATACTTGGTACAACCTGTCACAAGTTAGGCTTAGTTATAAATGCAGATAAAACCAAATACGAGTATAGGAAACGAAGAAATATAACACTTACTCTAAATGGTGTGGAACTGAGCCGTGTTCAGAAGTACAAGTATCTGGGCATGTATGTTGGATACACATGTGAGAGTAAAAATGCTGAAATAAATCATATCAGCACCTTATGTAAAGCCCGTCTGCATCCTCTGAAAGCACTGGATTTTCTGGTAAAGGTGTTGGGGTACCTATCTTGCGGATGTTATACATAAGTACTGTTCGGTCCCTGATAGACTACGCAGCACCCGTATTGTCTTACACAGGCCAAGGCAGAATTCAAAAAATAGAGCTGATACAGAACGAGGCTATGAGGATTATTCTTGGATGTCAAAGAAATGCAATGATTGAAATAATGAGAATGGAATTAAATTTACAGAGTGTGTGATAGAGTCCGTGACATTAACACTAGTATCTATTCGTTTCATGCGGAGAAAAGGAGGGGATAAGCTGTTTGAGAGCGTTGAGACCTGCCTGAGTGACGTACACACTTCCAGGAAACTGAGGGTGACACGCTACACGAGGGGATTAGCTCATGACCTCAGGGAATACGACGTACTTGACTGCTGTAAACCCTCTCGACAGTGTAATATGTCTGCTCCCTGGAAAGTACAGAAAATAGACGTCGAAATTGTACCCCTCAAGGTGAAAAAGATTCATCATGAACCGGGACAATTACGGTGTTTGTATGGAAGCATGATATCTCGGTTACCAAGAGGCAACAGTTTACATGTATATTGCGACGGGTCGATGGCGGAGGATGGCAGGGCAGGGTGTGGTGTGCTAATAAGGGAATATACGGAGTTTGGGACTGTGGACAGGATAATTGTACTCCGGCTTAGTAATTATATATCATCCACACAAGCTGAACTACAGGCCATTCTGGCGTGTTTGGAGGAAGTACGTCATCACGACAAAAATGTTTTTGTATTTGTCGATAGCCGAGGAGTAATGGAGTCCTTAAACAGTCGAAACCCAGTCTTCATGTCTATAGTTGAGGACTGTAAGAGAAGAATAACTGAGATACAGCTCAAAGGTTATAGTGTGAAATTCATGTGGATTCCATCTCATGTTGGAATAGTGCTCAACGAGGTGGCGGATGACTTGGCCAAACGTGCCACATCAAAACCACAAGTTGACATTGAATGTGAATTCACAATGAGACAAATAAGAAGCAAAATCAGAAATATTCAGGCACAGGCGGGAGTGGAGAGGAGAGAGATAATGTATGAGAGAAGTCAAACCATGCAACACTACATGTATGTGAGTCAAAACACCCATTTCACTTATGGTAAAAGGAGAAATTCTTGGAGTGACTCTGTGTACATGCGGCTCAGGCTTGGGTACAAATATTACTGGGAATATGGGATAGGTGTTCATGATAATGACACGAAGTGTAAACTATGTGGTATGTTAAGGTCTCACACCCTTGCCCATTATGTTCTTGATTGTCCGTTGATTAATGTATATAGAAACACTGAGATAAGGACTGTTCCTGAACAAATAGCCTGGATGTGTCACAACGGAAAGGTTGATGATATTCTTGAGAGATATAAGAATTTTGCACCAAGATTGTAATATTTTGTTGAATTATCTGCATGTCTCTTGCAAATTGTCTATACAGTATACCTAGGTCATAAAAGTATTTGTGTGTACGTCTGATAACATACTACTTGTGAAGGAGGAAATGTATATGTTTATCTCTCAGAATGTTTGGTAATATGTTTATTTGTGATGTGTGTCTATGTATGTATTAACACGTTGTACTGAATGGGGTGAGAATAGCTTGAGCTACCTCATCCCTTTGTGTGTATTTTACCTCAATAAACTTATTTCAATTTCAATTTCAATGATGAATGGTTCTTACATGAGCCAAAAATGCTACACTGATCCATCAATACATAGACAGTGCAATAAATCAGTAAATAATATATTATAAAGAGATAGCAGTCGCAGACGGGCCACATACACTAGCCTCAGCGGTTTCACGGAGTATAACCAAAAATTATGTGGCGTTTTATATCTGTGGAGTGACACCGCATACACAAAACCCAGCCAAATTGTGACTACTCCTTCACAGAGTTTATCTGCACTAAATTTGTGGTGTATAATTTTGCAAAGTGACTAATAAAGGAATTAATACTTCCAAATAACAGTAGAGGTTAATGAGAGGCTATCATCACCTGTATATTATTTGTATATAATTGAGGTGTAAATATTTTCTTTTGAATAGAGAATTATTTCACATATAAACTATAACCCCAATTACAAATATTGCACTGGTCTCTATTACATAATGTGCTATATCTAATTGCCAACCTACTACAGAGGTAGGATATTAACATTGATGCGTGTTTATTGATAACCTTGTCCCATATATTAACACTGACTAGTAGAAATAAATATTGTTTAACCTAGTCCAATATATTAACATTGTCTATTGTTGAACTAAATGATGTTCAACTTAGTCCCAATATATTACCATAGTCTAGAGTTGTACTAAATATTGAACAATCTAGTATCATAATTAATTGTAGAGACCTTATTTTGGGTGGAATCTTTACCAGCAAGAGTTGTGTTGTGTATCTCTAATTATTTATCGGTAATCATTTCACCTTTGAGTGTTAATTAGTTTCTACACCAACCAAGGGTGATTTTGAGGAGCTAACTTTAGGCACATCCAGTGACACTGATTAATCCTCAAAGTATTTGTGTATGATTATACATATACATATTATTATTTTTTAGCTATCCTTCAAGGAGGTAGGACTTAAGCCTAGTGACTGCAAATTTAACCCTAGGCTACTTCCGTCAGTACCTGCTCAGAATTCGTGAGCAAATCCAAGTTACATTAGTAACATTATTAACAGTATTATAGGCCCTGCAAACACCAATCAAACAACCAGCATAGCTACTACAGTAATGAAATTAAACCAGACCCTAATAGGACTTAAGGGTCATTTAATAAGACAAATTAATAGGTGCAATGATCTATCTCAACAATCTCCAGTTGATCATATGCAACTGGAAACCTACTTTCAAGTAGCAATGAGTAAATTTGAGCAAGTTAAACGACATACAGAAAAGTATCTAGGTGAACTTGCCAACACCATATTAACCACTAAAAATTAGATGATATTATTGTTGATCTAGCCCAATACGAGGATGATACTCAGGACAGGTTAGATTCTTTCGTCAAAATAATTGCCCAGAACAGGGCAACATCATCCGTTTCATCTAATTTGAGTCAAGCCGAAGCTCGACTCCCTCTAATTAATTTACCCAATTTCTCCTGAACAGACGAGTAAGACTGTGACAAATTTAGGAAATTACTCGTGTGTAGTAAATTCTCTTATCTGCAAGGTCAATTATCAGGAGAAGATAAATCATTACTATCCCATACAAGGTTAACTAGCGATGGGAATGACCTCGCAGTACAACTCCAGGATAATTATGCTGATCAAGAAGTAAGAACTTCACAATTAGTTCATGAGCTGTTGCATTTACCCTCACCACAGGCTACAAAAGATTAACTCTAAGTTTAACCGAAGATGAGTGGGTCTCGAAAATAATTGTCCAGGAGAAAATACCTAGGGACATATTGAGACAAAGGAGTCCACACTACAATACAAGCATTTTATCCTTAAGTGAAATATCTTATGGGATACGTTCAGTAATTCATCAACTTCTATACATGAAAAATTAAAACCGCCAAGTAAACTTCAGAAACCAATAACAGTAAACCACAGAGTACAAAAGGTACTCCAACTAAATCTAATCAATCGATTTCCACACCAAAGTGGAACCTAGGAAGTGTGAGCACATGTGCAGTGGGACACTCCAAGCCTGTAGTTACTGGGTCACCCAAGACGGTGACTTGGGTAACACCAATACCACCGCAACAATTATCCTGATCGTGAAGTGCATGTCAATGCAGAAAAAGAGTTGCAACATTGTACAAGGTGCCTCAAGAAACACAACCCCATCGACAGTGAGAACCAATTACACACCTGTAAAAGGTGCAGCAAGGGTCAGCATCACACAGCATTGTACAGGGACACAAAAATAAAGTCTTCAACCCCCAAAGTGAAAGATAATATTCTGGATAACAATGGAGTAGTTTGGAACAACACAAGAATGGAGAAATATGGAAAACCACAAGAATGGAGTATTGTGGAACACAACAAGAATTGAGTAGTGTGGAACACCACAACAATGGTGACGTATGGAAAACAACAAGATAAGAGTAGTATGGAATACTACATGAATTGAGTTGTGTGGAACAGCAAAACAATTTAGTCGTGTGGAACAGCAAAACAATTTAGTCGTGTGGAACAGCAAAACAACTTAATTGTGTGGAATACCACAAGAATTGTGTTGTTTGGAACACCACAAGAATGGAGTAGTGTGGAACAACACAAGAATTGAGTAATGTGGAACACCACAAGAATGATGTGGTATGGAACGCCACAGGAATGGTGTGGTATTGAACACCACATGAATGAAGTAGTATGCAACACCATAAGAATAGAATAGTATGGAACACCACAAGAATGGAATTGTATGGAACACCATAAGATTTGAAGCATCAGATCATTCTGACAGTACACTTGGTACGTGAGGTCACCAGTGCTCACTAGTCCAAGGTTCGACAGACCGTTTAAAATTCACGTTGAGGCGTCTGACTCGGGTGCTGGTGCAGTGTTGTTGCAATCTGGGGATGATCAAGTGGACCACCCAGTAAACTATTACTCTGTGAAATTTAACAAGGCGCAACGTATTTATTCAGTGGTAGAAAAAGAAGCGTTGGTGTTAGTGTTCAACCAGTTCTCGCACTTTCTTACAGTTAATATTGACTTATTAAATATGTGCATATGTGACATACTAAGCATACTAGTTTACCTTGAAAAGCTTCATAGAAAACACCGACCTTACCTAACCTTCTTAGAATGTTAAGATAAGCATCTTATTGCTTCGTAATTAATATTATTACTTAACCTATACTATAATAGGTTAAGTAATAATTGTAATTACAAAGCAATAAGATGCTTAACTTAACATACTAAGAAGGTTAGGTAAGGTAGGTGTTTTCTATGTAGCTTTTCAAGGTAAACTAGTATGTAACATATGCACGTATTTAATAAGTCAATATTGACTATACGAAAGTGCGAGAAAGGGTTGTAGTGTTAACATGTAAAAAGTTAGAAGTGTATCTAACAGCTAATAGTGGAAGTGTACACGGATTATAACCCACTAGAATCATACACCAGATGAAGGAAAAAATAAACGCATCCTCAGGTGCATGCTGTTCCTACAGGACTTCAATCTTTCAATTATTCACTTACCACGTCGACTAAAAGTGATGGCCGATGCGCTGTCCTGGTTACCTGAGTAACAGTCATCTGAGTCACAGGAAACCATATACCAACTGTCTGTCTTAGTTATTTTTTTTTAGGTTCTCCTGTGACATGAAATATTCTGTGTCCAATTTATTTACTTCCCAGTTTTTTTCCTTTTTGATGTGCTTTTTTCTTTCAGAGAATTCCTTTGTGCTTTTTCTTGCAGAGAAATTTTTGTTTTTGTTTGATTTTCTTTTATTGCAAAGATTTTCCTTTTTATTCTCTGTATGTTCTTACAAAAAAATATGACTACTATTCTAGTAGCCACATTTTTTTCTCTGAAGGGAGGAGAAGAGTTACGACCATGGGGTCTTAGTTGGAAACCAGAGGTCAAATTGAGTATAAATAGTTAGGTAAGAAGGATATTTAGTTGACAATAATGTTTATACTCGGGGCTTTTCATATCTCTATTCCGTCTTCCTTGCCAGACATAAGATGAGCCTTGTTACTCACAGATTATTCAGACTCTGGGATTGTTGACTATCAAATATAATATTGAACTAAGAATCAGCTATTCTTATGATTGTTAAAGTCACTATTAATGAAGGTCATTGAAGATGTATTGTTTGTGGCTGTACGATCACCTAGGCATCACTTCCCGGCAGCATTTTTAAGGGAGCGCAGAGGCAGTTCAAGGTCTCTCTAGCTGGCTGTGTGGTAGTGGACACAACTCCCCTGTGTGGTTGTTTCTCCTCCTTCTCTTCCCTTACCATATTCCATATTTTATGAGATAAGTACCTTTCAAGGTTTGTTCCGTGCTACTAGCTAGGTGTGTGTTTTATTTATAGGTATTGCATAGTCTAAGCCAGTGTTTTGGCATCCCTAAGTCTCCATTGTGACTAGGGTACCACATGGATCATAGCTACTCAGGCTGCTTCAAGCCTTACAAGTACCTTTTCTCCAAGTAGACTTTACCCTAGTTTTGCAATTGTAACCCTTGCATCCTGCCTATGTGGACCAAGGGGTTTAACGTAAGGTACAGTGGTAAAGAATATTATTGTAGTAATGTATATGGGGGTTATCTGAGGATTTAATAAATAAGCACTAAGAAAGGCGTATCTCTTCTTCCTATTGAGAGTGGAATAGGGGGATTACCTAAGACTAGACAGCTATTCTAGCCAAGCAGTTATCTTACTGGGAATTTTTTCCCTGGGGGTCGGGGCCTCCCTATTGCCACTATTTTAGGAACTCCTTTGATTATTACTAATGGCCCTCACAACTCACTACCCCGCACCATAACATCAACCCAGTACCCAGCTCAATCTACTGCCCAGATTAACCCAGTACCCAGATACACCTGGTGCCCAGATCGACCAAATGCCCAGATCAACCCACTGCCAAGATCAATTCAGTGCCCAGATCAACCCAGTGCCACGATCAACCCAGGTCCCTGATCAACACGGTGCCCAGATCAACCGAGTTCCCAGATCAACCCAGTGTTCAGATCAACCCAGTGTTCAGATCAACCCAGTGCCCAGATAAAAACGGTGCCCAGATCAACCGAGTTCCCAGATCAACCCAGTGTTCAGATCAACCCAGTGTTCAGATCAACCCAGTGCCCAGATCAAACCAGTACCCAGATCCTCCCAGTACCCTGATCAACTTCGTGCCTGAATCGACCAAGTGCTTGGTACAACGGGCACCATTCCACCTCATGTCCACACATCCGTGCTGGATCCCACCCTATGTTAACACAACCTAGAAACATGGCTGGGAATAAATTATTTTATTACTCCCCTTAGGAGTTTTATTTGCTAATTTTTATATGGGAACCATCGAAGATAGGGTCTTCAGTAGCAGACAAAAACCAACTGTATACTGCCGTTATGTAGATGACATATTCGTAATAGTAAAAGACTCAGATGAACTAATTGACCTAAAAAGACACCTAGAGAGAGAGTCAGTACTCCGATTTACACATGAAAATAGTGAAAATAACAGTCTGCCATTCTTGGATATACTAATAACAAAAACAGGAACCTCTTTAAGCACCAACGTATATACCAAGCCCACCAACATAGGATTATGCCTGAACGGTAGAAGTGAGTGCCCCCAAAGATACAAAGCCAGTGTTCTCAATGCTTATATTCGTCGAGCGCTTACCCACTGCTCTGAATGGAGCAACGTGAGTAGAGAGTTTGAAAGAGTAACTCAGGTATTGGTGAACAACGGGTATAGCAACGCGGAAATAAACGCTGCTATAAGAAGACACTTGGACCGTTGGTATAATTCAGAACCTAGAACAGAAACCACAACACCCCCAATAAAATTATATTACAAATCAACCATGCACAGTGAACATATAAAAGAGGAAAGAATAATGAAAGAAATAATCCGTAAAGGAGTAAAAAGCACTACTCCTAACCAAAACATAAACCTGATAATATTCTACAAAACCAAGAAGACTTCCGAACTCCTTATCAAAAACAGCCCGAAGCCGACGGAGAACCCTCTACAGCAGTCAAGCGTTGTATACATGTACACTTGCCCCCACGAAGGATGTAACCTTCAATGTAAGTACATAGGTATAACGTCGACCAAGCTGACGAGGCGTTTGACATGCCATCTTCAATCTGGTGCCCCTAGGAATCACATGAGACAAGCCCATGACATTACTCTAACAAGAGAAATGTTGAACAAGAATACTTGCATAATAGACAAAACCCAAGATTCAAGAAGATTACAAATTCTTGAGGCAATTCACATAAGAATAGAGCGACCTACCATGAACACCCAAATCACGGAACTATTTACTCTACCCACCATGAGAGTAAGGACAAGACAAGAACATATCGATGCCAACACAGAAGACAATGTCCAACATAACAGGCCAATTACACTGGATTAATCTTTGTGTTTAGATAGAAGATGCCTCGTATGGGCCAATAAGCCTTCTGCAGCCTCTATGTTTCACCTCACATTTATCCCTTATGTATCCCCCCATGTTTTCACCTTCATTGTATTATCACCTGACCTAATGCGGGTATAAAATCAACTAGTATTGTAAGATCTGTTCACTTGAGAATGAACCATGGAGGTTCGAAACGTCGTGCAAATTATACAAATAAGTGTAATACACTCTATAGTAAATCACTTCTTTTCTTCACCTTAAAAGTACGAAAATGAGTTTTGGAGAACTCCTATTTCAATTAAGCCCTGATGCTAAGAAAATAGTTAGAGGGATAGAAGCCCTAAACCAGAAAATAATAAATACAGAATATGCGGTCATATTCAATGAAACATGTTTGAAAGAAAACCTGCTGCCAGTATACACCAATATATATATATATATATATATATATATATATATATATATTATATATATATATAACTGAAACCTCACACCCCAGAAGTTGTATATAGTCCTGGGGACCATTCAGGCTTGTTTGCATATATATATATATATATATATATATATATATATATATATATATATATATATATATATATATATATATATATATATATATATATAATATATTATATATATATATATATATATATATATATATATATATATATATATATATATATATATATATATATATGTCGTACCTAGTAGCCAGAACTCACTTCTCAGCCTACTATTCATGGCCCGATTTGCCTAATAAGCCAAGTTTTCCTGAATTAATATATTTACTATAATTTTTTTCTTATGAAATGATAAAGCAACCCTTTTCTCTATGTATGAGGTCAATTTTTTTTTATTGGAGTTAAAATTAACGTAGATATATGACCGAACCTAACCAACCCTACCTAACCTAACCTAACCTATATTTATAGGTAAGGTTAGGTGAGGTAGCCAAAAAAAGCTAGGTTAGGTTAGGTTAGGTAGGTTAGGTAGACGAAAAAACATTTATTCATGAAAACTTGGCTTATTAGGCAAATCGGGCCTTGCATAGTAGGCTGAGAAGTGCGTTCTGGCTATTAGGTACGACATATATATATATATATATATATATATATATTATATAATATATATATAATATATATATATATATATATATATATATATATATATATATATATATATATATATATATATATATAAATAAGTGCTTCATTGACGAATTTTGTTTGAACCTCAACACTGTAAATGTTTCACCCACGTACTACAAATACAAATAATCGCCAACAAAACCTTAACACCTAACCTAACCTATGCCTATATATGCACAATATGCTAATATATCGTAATATTAATTTATTTTTGAGAAAATTTCCATTTCGAATGAACAGCATGTAAAAATTTATGAATGCGTCTGTGGGGTCGACCACTGGATGAAATGGACTTGAGTCGATGACGGGTTGCACTAACTCACTCACTCACTCATTCACTCAATCACTCAGTCACTCATCCATACACAATGATTCCTCCAATCATTTAATTTTTCTCTCGCTGGTTTGGAAATATGATTGTTTCAGTGTTTCAGGCGCAGGTCACACACACACATATGAACGAGTTTGGGGTGGATATATATAGGAGCTGCCTCTTACAGGCCAATATTCCCTATGCACTTATATTTTTATGTTAAAATGTTCTTAAACGGTAGAGGGAGGGGGTGGAACATATGAACCGGGAAGAGAACACGAGCAAGGAGTGAACTCTAGTAAGGGAAAGATAGAGCGAGCAGGAGACTGAGAGTACAAGGAATGAGAGGAGAATACAATCAATGGAATGAGAACACGAGCTATGGGAGGAGAACACTCTCATGGAGAGGAGAACACGAGCTAGGGGGAGTAGAAGACGATCAAGTGGATGACAACACGATCAAATGGATGGTAAGACAAGCTAAGGGTAGAACACGATCAAGGGAAGGATATCACGATTAATAGGATGATAAGACGAGATAAAGGTAAGAAAACACGATCCAGGGGAGAAGAACACGATCAATGGGATGGGAACACGAGCTAGGGGGAGAACAAGAAGAAATGCAGGAAGTCGGAGCCAGGGAAGAACAACAAAATCAGGACAACAAGAACAGAGTCAATGAAAGGGGAACAAGTGCAGCAGGAGAAGAACAGTATCAGTGGGAGGAGAACAAAAGGAAGAGGAGAACAGGCGAAAAGGGAGGAGGAAAAGAGAAGGGAAGGAGAACAGGAGCATCGGAAAGATAACAGGAACAGGGCGACTAGAATAGGCAGTGGGAGAACAGAAACAGGTGGAGAATAACAGGAGCATGAGAGGAGAAATATAACAGCTGGAGGAGAACAGGAGAAGGGAAGAAGAACATTAGAAAGGGGGTAAAACAAAAGGAAGGGAAGGAGAAATGGAGAAATGGGGAGGAGAACAGGAGAAAGGAGACGAGAACAGGAGCAAGGGGAGGAGGACATGAGCAATTTAAGGAGAAAACTAGCATGGAGAGAACAAAATAAAGGTGGGGAGAACACAAACAACTAGAGAAGAACTGCCGCGAAGGGAAGAAAACAGAACCAAGTGGACGAGAACATGAGCGATGGCAGGAGAACAGGAGCCAGGGGAGAAGAACAGGAGGATACGAAGGAGAATAGGACCAAGTGTAGGAAAGTAGGAGCGAGAACCAAGAATAATGAATGGAGAAAAGGAGTAGGGAACACTTACAGAACACAATGAGGGTAGCGACGTGCCAGAGGTTAAAGGGTCTTGGCATGAGAGCCTCCTCCATGTTCTCCAGAGTATCACTTGCCACGGTGTACAGTCTGTGTCTCCGAAGGATCAGCTTGCTGGCTGCTCCAGCTCCTGGCCCATGTCTGCTGCCCATCATCCTGCAATATCCACAATACTGTTAGTGATGCTTTGCCTTGCTTCTGGCCCCTGCCTGCTGCCCATCATCCTGCAATATCCACAACACCGCTAGTGATGCTCTATCCTGCTGCTAATGGTATATTTTATGGTGTTATCTTACCTTGTGACACTGATGATACAGTCTCTCAGGGTATTATCGTACCTTACCTGATAACACTGGTGATACCAGGCTCTCATGGTGTTATCTGTATTGGAAACCAGGACTACAACCTTGTGTTTTTGCTTTCCCAATGCACGGTTTTATTCCAGGGTCGTTTTTAGTTACCTCAGTGATACACGGCTGTAGTCTTGGACATTTTTATTTACATCAGTGATGCTCGGTCAAAGTTCAGGCCTTTTTTAGTTACATCATTAATGCACGGTTGTAGTCCAGGCCGTTTGTAGTTACCTCATTGATACACAGTTGTAGTTCGGGTAGTTTTTAGTTACCTCAATGAAGCACGGTTGTATTCCAGGCCGTTTTTAGTTACAGCAGAGATGCACGGTTGTAGTCCATGCCATTTTTAGTTACTCCAGTGATGAACGGCTGTAGTCCAAGCCGTTTTTAGTTACCTCCGTGATGCACGGTTGTAGTCCACGCCGTTTTTCATTACCTCAGTGACGCACGGTCGTAGTTCGGGCAGTTTTTAGTTACTTCAGTGATGCAAGGTTGTGGTGCGCATGCTCACACACACCAAACCTCGCGGCTGATTGAACAGCGCTCTGGAGTCATAGTCCTAATGACCCGGGTTTGATGCCCGGCAGAGGCAGAAACAAATTTAACCCTGGTGCGCCTGTTCACCTAGCAGTAAATATGTACCTAGAAGTTAGACAACTGCTACGGGCAGCTTCCTTGGGATGTGTTTGTGTGTGTGCATGTGTTAGAGAGAAATATGTGTAGTAAACATAATAGAAGAAAATATAATTTGGTTAGAATGCTGGGTCCAAGAGATAATAGCTCGATTCTGCAAATACAAATAATAAATAAACACAAACGCTCACACGCACACACACGCTCACCTACTTTCTGTTTAAGGTAGTCTTGCAATGACTGACACAGGAAGAGTTACTAGGGCGAGGAGCAAAGCAATGATAAGAATGGAGAAAAGAGTAACTAACGCAGAATCAGTTACAGCCTGGGTGGGGGTAGACAATCCAAGACACCGGAGCAGCAGAGGTAGAGTCAATCACCAAGATACCGAGCAAGCTGTGGAGGGAGGGAGAGAGAGGCGAGACTGCAACAGGTAGAGGACGAATTGGAAAGATTACAAAGCACCTCTTGAATATGTGAAAATGAAGGGAGCAATATTGTAATTAGAAACGACAAAGAGAAAGCTGTGGGCACAATATATCATCATCAGCAGCAGCAGAAGCAGAGAGAGATGATGACAAGGAACTACAGAAGAAAAGAACAATAGTAATACAGGGACTAATCGAGGAATGCATGCCTTCAAAACATGAGAGGATGCAATATGTCAAACTATAGCTGAGAGACATCATGAGATGTTTGAATGCTGACCGAGCGATGATGGGGATTGTGATATCCCATCGTATTGAACCATATACTCAGAATACTATGAATCTACCTGTTCTGGTAGAATTTACAAATGTACATCCAATTGAATATATATTGATTCACATACATTTACTAAGGAGGTCAGGGAATTAGTGTAATGTTTACATAGAATGATTCATGGCGAAGCATGAACAGAAGGACCATTAAACACAGAGATTTCATGCCAGTACAGGAAAAAACAATCAAACAATGACTGTAAGTACCTTGACTTCGCTACCACATAAAGAACTTGAATTAGAAGAAGAAAATGGAGCTCTCAGTAGTGAGTTTTTAACTTTAAAAGAAAGTATTCTTGAGCAAGGTAAGAAAACTACCATCTTAACAGACAAGGTGCGGATTCAGGAGGAACTAGAGAAAGAAAATGAGGTATGTAGAGAGAAGAGTGTTGAATTTGACGAAATTAACAAGAAAATGGTCTCATATGGTGAACAACTCCAAGAAACCCTGAAGGCCAACAGAGAGTTAGGCAAGAATATGCAAGGAGAAAATTCATTACAACTCACATAGAGAAGGTTAACAAAGAATTAGAAAATTAAAAGAAGGAAATTAAGGTGACATATGCGCAAACTGTAAAAGAGAAAGGCACGATAACGGAAGTGTTTCTGGAAGTCAAAAGCAGAAATGGCCAACAAGAAGCAGACGTTTGGCAAGCAATTAGGAAATAGCTAGTTACCAACAGTAAACTAGTACAAAACACTGCAGATAGAAGCAAGTCCATAATAATTTTTGGGTGTTTAGAAAAGGAAATATCATCTAGGGTGGGCAAAACAGCAAAAGAAATGAAAATCATAAAGAAAATACTAGGTTTAGGAGAAGGCCTCAATTCAACGGAAAATTCATTGATTTTAGGATAGGAAAATATGAGAACAAGAACACCCTCCCCCCCTTAAGGGTGACATTCAATGGAGTGAAACAAATGACGGAAGTGCTTAGAAATGCCAGGAAATTGGAGAGATGAGGTTGGTAAACTTTGGTTAATAAGTGAAAACCTTTCAAAGGAAAGCAAAGAAAAGCTGAAAACAAATCTCGATGAAGTAAAACGTCTAAATAGGAATAGAAATGAAGAAGAAAAAACTACTTATTTTTACAAAGCTTTAGGGACTGGAAAGGTAGTGAAATGGTATATAAAAACCAAGCAACCAAATCATTAGAGGAAAGGAACGTAAAGGACAAAGGGAAAGGGAACATATTCCTGAAAATTGTATATACCAACATAAATGGATTGGGATAAAAATACTGGAACTAAAAGATTACTTTCAGCTCAAGGTCACAGATATTGTCGCACTAACAGAGACGAAACTTGAGGAAAATATTTTATATGAGGTCGTATTTACAAGGGGCCACTCAGTTTGGAGACGTGACAGGAAATTAGGAGGGGGGGGGGGGGTGGCAGTGCTGGTGAAAGAACACCTGATAATAAGGGAGTTAATAATCAAAAACCCTAGAGAAGTTGACATATTGGCATTGCAGGTCTGAACTCAGGATGATAAACTGATAATCATAAATGCCTACAGCCCACCAGCAAGCAACACATGAACAAAGGAGGAACTAAATGACAAACAAGAGGGCCTCATAATGGTTATGAGAGATTGTAGTAAGAGCAGATAGAGATAAGTCGCAATTGTTGGTACTGAGGGACTTCAATTTGAAAACAAT
>NC_091156.1:33396738-33446738 GCF_040958095.1 Procambarus clarkii | reverse complement strand
TTATTATTTAGTGCGTTTGGGTTGGGGTCTGAATAGATGAAAGTAGTATCGTCAGCGCTTATCTCTTCACTTACTGGAAGTATCTAAGTATCAGCTGAAGTATCTTCACACTTGAGTTAAACTTTAGTAAATATTTTCTGGACCATTCCTTAAGTTTCGCAGGCCAACGAAGATGGAATTCACATGAAATGGATTCTGTGACCATCACTAATAATTTTGTGTTTTCTCTGTCTAGCTTCAGACCCGGTCATGTTACAATTGTGTCTTAGAGAGTTAAGCGTAATTAAGGATGATAGAAAATCACAATTAATGCATCAAGTTTGGAGACTTATACACATTTTAGTGTAAGAAGCAAGGCAAATACTGTCTGATGGGTAGAAGCAACTGCACTTGCAGCTGCACCCGTGGGGCGGTGTAGGAAACTATCAGTGTATGTGATATGAGAGAGAGAGAGAATGATCTGTGGACAGAGCATCAATATGGCGTAAGGTATTAGGCTTTGCCTCAAGACGAAGCATAATAAGGAGCCCGAATATCTGGGGGAAACAATACATTAAAAATTGTCCACGTGATACATATATAATCACGATTTAAACATTTAATTTGTATTAATTGAATATATATTATTAGGAAGTTTTGTTTATCTGGGTAAGTTGTCAGCTTATATGAACTAATAGCTAGTGTGGCTTGTATACTGGGTACATCCGGTCTCTTACCCTTGACCGCGGCGGTAACTTTATGGTCAGGAAGCCACAAATATTTACAGTGGGGCTCGGTCAGTCAATATGATTCCTTTGACATCACTCAACTTATGTATTCTGCTCTCGTATTGACAGTTTGAATGATATCAAGAACATTTTGAATATCTTCTGACATAGATGGTGCTATAGTTGATTGTTGTTCATGACCTGTCCAGTGGGTCGAGACTAATCTCATTAGCACCTCTCAAATTGGTGGAAAGAAATTCTTGCCGCAAGAAGGTGTGTTTTCAGAGCTATTGTTATATAAAATGGTGGGCTTGCTATGGGGAATCTAGTGCTATTCAGGGGTAAGGTCAGTCAGAATAAAGATGTATCTATTTGGGGAGATCAGTAAGGCCCGGCCCCCATGGAAACTAGAAGTAGTGCTGACTACTTGGCTACATAACAAGGTCAGTCTAGGGAATGATCAAGATCTCCTACACAGGAAGAACGATACTCTTATAATTCATGTACTTATTTATTAACCCCTTAACAGCCCCCCATATACATTCACACCAATAACAATAATAATAATAACTTTACCCACACTACCTTACGTTAAAAGCCTTGGTCCACATAAGCAAGATACAAGGTTTTACACTGAACACAAGCTAGGGAAAAGCTCTACTATTGAATAACTTGAAGTTAGAGTTAGCTTAGGGTAGGGGGACCACGTGGTTCCAATGGGACCCCCTTTAGAATAACTAGTAATATAAACTCTAAGAACACCTACTACACACAGAGTATGCTACTCTACACATAGAACATGAGTATGCCAGAGATTGAATAATGTACTCAGTATATACTTATCTTGAACAAGTCACAGAAATAAGGAAATGAAGCGGAAGGGTAGGAGGATCCTGCCCACACCACGCCAGCTCAGAAAAAGATAGAGTCTCAGTCTACTTTCCCTCAGCTGGCTCGCTGCCGGCAGATTGCTCAACTAATCGTACCGCAGCCCTATACCAAGTTTACTCAGGTTTACTTTACAAATGATTATAGTATTAGTAAACATAGTTGGTGCCTATGTTATTATTTAATAATCAACCCCAGCTCAGTCTTTAAATGCTCTTTGAGAAACAAGAATAGTCTTACGTCTTGCAGGGAAGATACAAACAAAGACACATCGAGTTGCGTTTTGCTACTCTAACGTAGCTTATTTAGTTCAATTTTGACCTCTGGTTTCCACTGAAGAACCTAGGGTCATAACACTCCTCCCCCCTTCAGAGAAAACAAAAATGTGACTACTAGAATAGTAGTCATATTTTTTTGTAAGAGTATACAGAGAATAAAAAGAAAAAATATGTGACAAAAAAAAATCAATCAAAAACAACAATTTCTCTGCAAGAAAAATACAAAGGAGTTCTCTGAATGAAAAAAAAAACATACACAAAAAAAAAAAACAGGGAAGTAAATAATTTGGACACGGAATATTTAATGTCACAGGAGAACCTAAAAAAAAAACTAAAGCATGACAGTTGGTAAATGGCTTCCTGTAGCCTAGATGAATGTTATTCTGGCAACCTGGACAGAGTGTCAGCCATCACGTTGAGTCGGCCCGGTAGGTGGGTAATGGAAAGATTGAAGTCCTGTAGGTACAACGCCCACCTGAGGATGCGTTTATTCTTCCCCTTCATCTGAGTCAGGAAGACTAGTGGGTTATGGTCCGTGTACACTTCCACTATATTACCTGTGAGGTAAACTTCGAACTTTTTACATGTTAACACTAGTGCCAACGCCTCTTTTTCTACCACTGAATAATTGCGTTGCGCCGTGTCGAATTTCACAGAGTAATAATATACTGGGTGTTCCACTTGATCATCCCCAGTTTGCAACAACACTGCACCAGCACCCGAGTCAGACGCGTCGACATGAATTTTAAATGGTCGGTCGAACCTTGGACTAGCAAGCACTGGGGCGGACGCTAAGATCAATTTCAAATTTTTAAATGCCTCTGCACAGTCTGATGACCACTTAAATTTAGCGGCCTTCTGCAACAAGTCTGTGAGAGGAGTGGCAACACTGGAAAAGTTCTGACAAAAGCGTCGATAGTACGTACACATACCGATAAATCTTTGAACGTCCTTTTTAGACTTTAGCACTGGATACTCCAGAATGGCACTGATTTTATCTTGCCGAGGTAACACTTTTCCTTGGCCCACTTCATAACCGAGGTACGTCACTGTGCTTTGGCCAAAATGACATTTTTTTGCATTTAAGGTAAGATTTGTCTTTTTCAAGATTGCGAACAACTGGCGTAACCTAGCTATGTGGTCAGCCCAATTACTGTCAAAGAGCACGATATCATCTAAATACGCCCGACAATTTGGCACATTAGCGAGCAAAGAGTTCATTAGTCTCTGGAACGTGGCAGGGGCATTACGCAAGCCGAACGGTAACACTTGATACTCAAAAACACCCTCGGGTGTCACAAACGCAGTTAGTTGTTTAGCACATTCAGTGAGTGGGATTTGATAATACCCCCTCGAGAGGTCGAATTTCGAGACGTACTCGGCGTTTCCCAGCTCGTCGATGCAGTCCTCGAGGAGGGGCAGCGGATAGGCATCCACAATGGTCTGTTGGAGCTGCCGATAGTCGGTGCATAATCGCCAGGAGCCGTCTGGTTTGGGGACCAAAAGGCAGGGCGAGCACCAAGAGCCCTGGCTCGGCCGGATGAGGCCGTGCTGGAGCAAGAAGTCGACCTCCTTCCGTACGATGGCCTTCTTTTCTGGACTCATCCGATAGGGTTGAAGGCGAATGGGGGTGTAGTCCGTCAACTTGACATCATGGCAAATGGCATCAGTCTGGGTCGGGACCTCCCCCGAACAGACTGGAGAATTCATCAAGCAACGACTGCACCTCTTCACGCTGGGCCATATGCAAATGGGACAGTCCCTCCTCCACAGCATTCACAGAACTAGAATTATTGAGAATGAGATTAGTTGGGTCCCCAGAACAATCATCCCCTCCCTCACTGGAAATGGAAACATTGGTTAGTGCAATGGGCCTGAGGCCCTGGAACTTCTTCAGCCGATTTACATGTACGAGCATTACCTGGTTATGCTTGTCAGAGTGCCTCACTTTGTACGTGAGGTCCCCAGTCTTTTCTGTCACGATGTAGGGGCCTTCGTACTTGTGGGACATAGTGTTCCCTAGTCGAGGCTTTAATACCAGGACAGGGTCGCCAGGCTGAATTACCCGTAACTTAGCCTTAGCATCGTTTCGGTCTTTCATCTTTTCTTGGGCCTTCCCAAGATACTTTAGTGCAGCCGCCTTGCAGTCCTTGAGTCTGGTGGTGTTGCGCAAAGAAAGCCGAACCTTCGGTTAACGTTACGTTCCCTAACAGATTCTCCTGTAACCTTTGCAAGGGTCCACTCACTTTATGGCCAAAGACTAACTCAAAAGGAGAACAACCCAGTGAACTTTGTAATCCCTCTCTAGCCGCAAACAAAACATACGGTAAATTCTCATCCCAGAAGGTGAGGGAACTCTCACGATGTCTGCAACATCTGCTTCAGAGTTAGATGGAAACGTTCAATTACCCCCTGACTCTGTGGATGGTATGGGCTGGAAACGTTATGAGTTATTCCATGGTCCTTACAAAATTGCTCAAAAATATCAGACTTAAAGTTAGTATCATTGTCAGTTTGCACGACCCGAGGCAGTCCAAAAGTGGAAAAAAATTGCAACATACGAGCAACAACAGTTTTTGCTCGGATGTTCCTTACAACAAAAGCCTCTGGGTAACGAGTAGTGATACACATCACCGTGATTAGGTAAATATTACCAGACTTAGTTCTAGGCAATGGTCCAGCACAGCCCATTACCACATGAGAAAATGGTTTCTCTGGCACAACAATAGGCCATAGAGGAGCTTTAGGTGGAGTCTGGTTTGGTTTCCCAACCAGTTGACAAACAATACACGCATTACAAAATTTTGCCACATCGCTTTTCAGCTTGTGCCAGAAAAAATACTTTAAAATTTTGTGATACGTAATATTAACACCTTGATGTCCCCCCATAGGATCATCATGAGCAGCTGCCAAAATTCTTTCTCTATAGCAGGTCGGCAACATAACCTGGTGGACTACCTCCCACTCATTTGACAAGGGAGCACTCTGTGGTCTCCATTTTCTCATCAAAATCCGATCATTGTAGTAGTACCCAGTTGCTGCGTCTACAATTTCCTCCATAGAGACGGCTGTCTCATGACAATCTGCAAGAGTGGGATCAGCTTTCTGTAACTCACTCAAGGAGGCATCTAGGCCTTGGTCAGATGCCATTGGCCGAGGCTCAACAGTTTTCTCCTCCACCTCCCCACTACTCTCGGTAGATGGCGGTGGCAGGCGCTCCACAATGTCCTCGGCCACGTCATCGAGTCAGGCCATGAATGTGTCCGCGAGGTCCACTTGGTTTTCACCACTCAGAAAGTTTCTCGTGTCCTCGGGATTTACCGCCTTGGCAAGCACAGGGCTGCCCTTACATTTAAGTCCCATAGACCTGGTCACTGCGCACGCAGGGTACACAACATTATCATCTGCGGCGGGTGGATCCAGGCAAACCTTAGGGGTAGGCAACATAATAGGCAGTCTGGAGTCCCCTACCTTATCTCCTGCTAAATCATTACCAACTATTACATCAACATTAGGGAAAGGTAGGTATGAAGTGACTCCGACTGTACAAACACCCTTGTGGAAATCCGATTCCAGGGTAACCTTATGGAGGGGTACTGCTCGAGTATCACTAGTGATACCCTCGACCAGTACCACCTCTCCAGTGTCGAGAGTGTTGGCACCTTGCAACACACTTTCTAAAATTTAAGTCTGGATGACACCAGTGTCTCGGAAGATCACCACGTCCTTCCAAGAAGAACCCTCAGACAAAAGTAGTCTCCCTTTCGATAAGAATGGGGTAAGCAAGTCCAACCACTGTGGGTTGGAGGTCTTACTCCCTAACCCTTCCGAAGGTCTCAAGCCCTGTGTCACAACTAGAGCATTGGGTCTTTTTTCCGGGTACAGTTGCCAACAACGGCTAATAGTGTGGTTTGGACGTTTACAGTGACCACAAAAACGTCGGGGAGAAAAGACATTACTATCAGAATTACCCTTCGGTTCACCCTTAGGTACCGTGGGGCTAGACACTTTAACAGGGTTAGTTATGTCTGAAACAGAAGGTGCATTAGTTAAAGGGTTAGAATGAGCTGGTCTGGACTGGCTGTGGGTATACGTTTTGCTACTCTGTGGGGTATAATTATTTTTATTGGGCCTTTTGCTCGCCAATTGGTAGTTTTCTGCCAACTTGGCCAAATCCTCTATTTTAGAATTTACCTCTACCCTTCCTCTTATATACTGAGCTACAATGTCTGGCATACTATCTATAAACTGTTCTATTAACATACTATTCTTAAGTGCCTCGTATGTTTTAGCTTTAGCCGAGCGAATCCATTTATCAAACAATCTAATTTGATCATTAGCAAATTCAGTGAGTGGTTGGTTGTGGGTAGGCCTAAGGTTGCAATAAGCTTGGCAGTGAGCTTCAGGAGTAATTTCATATGCCAGCAAAATACGTTCCCTGACTTTATCATATTCAAAACACTCGTCGTCAGGCATGTTTATAAAAATATCTTGTGCTTTACCCCTAAGTCTTCCCTGTAGGATTTTCACCCACTCTTCCTTTGGCCAGTTCATGGACATGGCCAATCTCTGAAAATGGTTGAAAAACCTTTCAGGGTCCAACTCGGAAAATTCAGGCAAATTATGCTTTTTCTCATAATGCCTGGGGTTTGAATCCCCGGCAGGTGGAGGTCCAGTGGCATTCGCTCTAATTCTAGCCTCCTCGGTTTTGAGTCTTTGCTCCTCTAATTTTATTCTTGCTAACTCTAGAGCTAACTCTCTGTCCCTATGAGCTGCACTTTCTGCTTGGCTAGGCTGGCATAAAGGTGTATCACTTTCCAATAGTTCTTGATCAATACAATGTTGTAATATTTCATTCACCAAAGTCCACTTTTTATCTGTGTCATTTAATTCTAGGTCAACTTCCTTGCCTAACAATACTAAATTAGACTTGGTAAGTTTCTTTATCTCTACCACTGAAGGCTCCCTTGCCAGTCTCTGCATTTCAGATGACATCACTAATAATTTTAGCTCCCAGCCAAAGGAAAAATTAAAAAATAAAAATTGGAAAAAAAAAACAAATTTGCACGGCCCCTAACACAAGGCCACACTAACCTTAATCATGAAGGGATCCAGCTGGGTGTCCAGTCAGTGCAAGAATGTCCTTTGCTAGCTGAGCTGGACCCTAGGCTAGCATACAACCGTTCTGCGGAAACAAAAAATTTTAGTTTTGGCACTCAAGAATCTAATTTTTTACAATTATATAGTTCCTCCCGGACTGGCCAACCACTTGTTATGAACCACAACCACAACCTCCCCATGGAAACTAGAAGTAGTGCTGACTACTTGGCTACACAACAAGGTCTGTCTAGGGAATGATCATGATCTCCTACACAGGAAGAACGATACTCTTATAATTCATGTACTTATTTATTAACCCCTTAACAGCCCCCCATATACATTCACACCAATAACAATAATAATAATAACCTTACCATACTACCTTACGTTAAAAGCCTTGATCCACATAAGCAGGATACAAGGTTTTACACTGAACACAAGCTAGGGTAAAGCTCTACTATTGAATAACTTGAATTTAGAGTCAGCTTAGGGTAGGGGGACCACGTGGTTCCAATGGGACCCCCTTTAGAATAACTAGTAATATAAACTCTAAGAACACCTACTACACACAGAGTATGCTACTCTACACATAGAACATGAGTATGCCAGAGATTGAATAATGTACTCAGTATATACTTATCTTGAAGAAGACACAGAAATAAGGAAACGAAGAGGAAGGGTAGGAGGATCCTGTCCACACCACGCCAGCTCAGAAAAAGATGGAGTCTCAGTCTCCTTCCCCCCAGCTGGCTCGCTACCGGCAGATTGCTCAACTAATCGTACCGCAGCCCTATACCATGTTTACTCAGGTTTACTTTACAAATGATTATAGTATTAGTAAACATAGTTAGGGCCTATGTTATTATTTAATAATCAACCCCCAGCTCAGTCTTTAAATGCTCTTTGAGAAACAGGAATAGTCTTACGTCTGGCAGGGAAGATACAAACAAAGACACATCGAGTTGCGTTTTGCTACTCTAACGTAGCTTATTTAGTTCAATTTTGACCTCTGGTTTCCACTGAAGAACCCAGGGCCTTAACAGCTATCTATGGTAACTAAAATACATATTTCCTAAATAAATACTTTAATTACAAATATTTGAAAATATATGATGTTTCCAAATTTTTAATGATACAGAACATATTGTGGATTATAATTAAGTTCTTAATAGTGATCCTCTCTGGCATCATAATTTACATACATATCTACTTCTGTTTTTCAATTTCTTTCTTTATTATGTACCCCATACCCATCCCGTGGGTGGTGGTGTAAAGGATTACAGAGGTACTTAATCGGTTCAGGAACTGAACCCTCTAGTTCGTTTACCTAAGCAAATAACAATCTTTTGACGCTAATTACAAAATTATTAATGTTATATATATGCATGTACACCTGCTCATACATACATGTACATATACTTACGTATACATATATACATACACATACATATTTAATCACCCACACAAATACACACATCAATAATCTTTTGTGTCACAATTGATTCAACAAGAGGCTCACAACAGTCACTATACAAGGCACTTTACATCTATGATGAGTCGCACAGTTACTAGTCTTGCTGCACACCCACCCAACTGGGGGGCAGCTTTACAGTCATGTGCATGCATTACCTACAGTAAGCAAATTTTGGATACTTTGCTAAGATTTCGGGCAGCACATCATTATGAATGAAGTACTTACACATTTCTTGGAAACCATTGATGTTGTTATCTCTAAATTCCGTGATTTTTTCACATTCCATTAAATAATGACGCAAAGTATGCGAATAGTTCTGTTGACAGAGTTTACATTTAGTCAAATCTACATCAGCAGATGTTACAAACTCCCAGAGGTACTTGTAGCCGAGCCTCAGCCTAGCAGTGGTAACATCTAGAAGTCTGCTAACCTTATTGGATGACCCATAGACGTGCGGTTCTTCCTGCATAATAAAATGATGATAGATGGAGTAACTGGTGTGAATTTTGCTTTGCCTCAAGTCTCCGAAATTTAGTTGGTGTTCCCGGAATATTACTGCCTTCAGGCTGCTCAAAGGCAGTTCAAGTTGGTAATTAATTCCCTCTTTACGATCAAAAGTCTTGGTCAACTCATCAGTTCTATCGTGCATTCGGAGACCAATATGGGAAGGAATCCATAGGAGACAGACTCTGACTCCATCATTGATTATTTCATTATATCTGTGTCTAGCTTCAGAGATAAGCACGTCAGAGTTATGCCTGTTGTGGATTAAAATGACTACATTTTTATGTTAATTTTTTGTGTAAATGATGATGATAAAGTTCAATAAATATAAGTAAGTAATTATCAAAGAAGGCACCAAGCCGGGAAGGATATGTAGCAACATCAAATAAAGGTATTATTGAAACTTTATAGGAGAACGTTACATCCTAAACATATCTTTATTCCTATACTTGAAATATTGTATACTTTCCTCTCTCCATCGTACTTCTGCATCTGCTGGCAAGTGGTGTGGTGCAATGTGCAGGTGGTGTTCATTACTAGGTGAGCTGGCAGGTGGTGTTCACTGCTAGATGAACTGCTGTTCACCTAGCAGTAATTAGGTACCTGGGAGGTAGTTAATTGTTATGGGGATGTATATCCAGAGGCACTGTACACAATGTTCACAATAGAACAATGTATAATCATTTTATGGTATACAACACATTGATAAGGAATGAAGGTTAGATTCGAAAATTTAGTTTTTAATACACTACACATTTATTGAGTCTTTCCTTCACCTTCATTCAAGCACAAGGGTATTACAGTAAGTTTCTCCATTATTATTTTTATTACTATTATTAGTTTTTTTATTTGTTATTATTATTTGTATTATTGTTAACAAGAGGAGTGAGGCGGGGGGGTTAATGGTTCACATGTCCACATTCCAATTCCCTATCCCAGGGTTGGGGGTGAAAATATTTTGTTTTTGGCATATATTTTAGTATTTTCATAATAAGGTTTTCTTGATATAAAGCACCATAAGTAATCTCTCTTTTCAGCTTTAGTTTTTTGGTACCAAGCTTCCTTAGGAACCAGGTACTTATCTAAATTGGATGATATTATATAATTTCCTTCTCCGTGTAATGCTCTCCACTCCATCATCACTATGATGAAGTTGCACACTTAATGCCTGTATATATATTTTGCTTGTATGTACTCGATAGCGTAAAATATGGGATGCATGTATATTAAGCTGAGTGAATGTCCACTTGGTTGTCGACAATATTTTCATTTCGTTGTTTAAGTGTTGGGTTGAGCTAAATTACTACACCATCTATAGATCATCCAACAAAATCAGCAGATTCCTAGATGTTACTACTGCCCGGCTTAGACTCGGCTATAAGTATCTCAGAGAATTTTCATTATCTGCTGATGTAGACCTGACCAAATGTAAACTGTCAAAAAATTATTCGCACTATTAAAAATTATTCGAAAAGATACGTAAATTCAGAGACAATTCTTTACCAAACGTTCAATAAATTTGTAAATGTTTTGTTCAAAATGGACTCGGTAAGAGATGCCGTAGTTTCGCATGATTACTAAATTGTCCTGGTTTCTAGGAACTGTGAGCATGGGTCTGAGGAAAAACTGTCCTTACTCTGAATACCGCAACGTCTGTGCTTATATGAATATATGTCACATAAACATATTTTATAACACACATTTAATTTGTATCAAGTTCTTTATTGTTAACTTACATACTCAAAGAACCTTGCAACATCTACATTCGAGGAAGGATTCCAGAAGCAGTTAACAACTGCCATTTCTTGTTTCTGGAATTCTTCTTTATGCTGTAGGTAAAGTAGTTAATAGAACTACTGTCTCCTTCTCCTAGGGTTGGTGGTTCGAGACTACTTGTGCCCAGTGTGAATGTGGAAGTCAGTAGTTCGACCTTGGAGGTGGACCACGATATAGTCTTCGTCTCTCTTTCAGTCTCCGTGGTGTAGTTGTAAGACACTCTCCTGGCGTTCCGCGAGCGCTATGTCATGGGTTCGTACCCTGGCCGGGGAGGATTTACTGGGCGCAATTCCTTAACTGTAGCCTCTGTTTAACGCAACAGTAAAATGTGTACTTGGATGAAAAAACGATTCTTCGCGGCAGGGGATCGTATTCCAGGAACTTGCCCGAAACGCTACGCGTACTAGTGGCTGTACAAGAATGTAACAACTCTTGTATATATCTCAAAAAAAAAAAAAAAAAAAAAACACCTAACGAATAGACATGCACAAGCTGCCTGTCCTCAGTGTATATTTTGCACACACACACACACACACACACACACACACACACACACACACACACACACACACACACATATATATATGAGGCTAGTGGCCGGCTGGCAGGCAAGCGTGGAAGTGGCAAACGATCGTTGAGTTGCCGTGTGAGACCACACCAAAGCAACACCTCCTTCCATCTCACCTCGAATTTCGCCTTTATTGCGTATTGGTACATTGCAGCAATGGTAAATTAAATAGATAAACGTCTAATCTTGATGTGTGTGTGAATATAATTTCGCCGTCAAAGCCGACTAAGGAATTCCGAGTGTTAGATACACACTCTCCACCCTCCCTTCCTCCCTCCCTCACTCACTCACAAAGAAGAGTGAGTAATTCCGTAAAAAAAAAAGAGCATGCCAACAATGGGTAACTATTATAGTTAGGTTCTCCATCATAGTAAACCCGTTGATTTAGAGTTTATTTGCACAATGACCACGTCATATTAGATGCCATTTAAATACCAAATCCAGTTCTCCACTAAACGCTAACACTATTAAACCAATTTCTACCAGCCTTTTCATAACAAACCACCAAGCTACCTAAACCAGTTTCCACACTTATATAAATAGAGAAAAACTTCACCCTATATAACCTATCTCAGAAAACAAAAAAAAATCAATTAATATTGCACTAACCGGCAACCCCCCATTCATAAAATCAACTTCTTTTCTTCCCCATCGTATTTGCCAATCACATAATCTTTAATCTAAAGATATTAAATGATATTACTCACCTCACTCACCTTCCTTCCTTCCTTCCTTCCTTCCTTCCTTCCTTCCTTCCTTCCTTCCTTCCTTCCTTCCTTCCTTCCTTCCTTCCTTCCTTCCTTCCTTCCTTCCTTCCTTCCTCTAACTCATTGCAGTTGTTTGGCTTCGACCCATCAAACCCGGACTCGACTCACTCACTGCTGCTGCTCGCTCCAAGGCTTTTTCCTCATACGATGCTGGCTGGTGTGAAGTAATTACTGCAAATCAAATTAACACGATTCATTAATGTACATACATAACCAATTAACATCATCGTCTCCTACTTTATTTTGACTAGTTGATAGGGTTGTTTTTGGTCTCCCCGAAGGGAGTGGACCGATCCCAGAGGTACTGTAATACCGGGCCGATCCGCGGCAAAGGTGGAGCAAGCTCCTAGCACTTCGCAATGTTGCAAAAATCAGTTTAATATCGAGGATCCCACATGGGGATCGTATCAGATATTAAGCTGATAAGAACAGATTTTATTTTTTATTGAAGAATGTTTTACAGAGTGTTTACAATAGCCTTGTGTCTTCACAAGGGTGCATGGGTACATATTGTGGAAATTGCATAATGGTTTACATAAGTTTACATAGATTACACTATACATTTGAATACATGGGTTATTATGGGATCTTTATTTACATCGTGTCTTTTAGAATATGACAATTAGTTACATACTGTGTGCCATTAAAAAACTCAAAACAGATGTGATATATATATAAATTCCTGAAATGAGAAAAAGGTACAGACATGTAAACTAATATTGGCGGGCGCCTGTGATGTGCTCTATATACATCATTCGTGACCACCGGATGGTGTCGCTCACGCACAGCGTTCTGAACAGCCTCTGGTATTTTCTAGAGGCCAGCCTGTTCATTGGCTTGTCATTCTTTGGGTCGTATGACCCGAGCGATCCTACAATGAAGGCATATACTGTGGCCTGCCTGTAGGTCCGTCTCATTATCGCTGCTAGCTCGGCATACTTTTCTTCTTTTCCCAGTCTTGCTTCTGCAAAGGCGTCTGGTCCATTTTCGAAGGAGCAAGTGACGTCAATCAGCATCACCTCTCCGTTCTTCTCTAGAACAATGTCCGGTCTTAGCACATTGTTCGTTCTTGGGACTTGTTGATTAGTGGATATGACTTTCCAGTGTCTTCCTTCCGAGGCCTTCAGGATGCGATCGACCAACGCGTTGTGTCGCTGGATCATCGCATTTGATAGTCTCAGGCAATGGTTAAAGACATGGGGTAGCGTCTCGTTCTGGTGGCGACATCTTCTACACTGTTGGTCTTCGTTGATGTTGAACTGGCGGGCCCCGTTTAGAGGTAGAAGATTTAGACGTGCTCTGTGAATGAAACGCCAGTCAGCAAAGGTGATGAAAGCCCTATCTCTAATATATGCGGACGAGGCTCGCTCTTTCCCAACTTGCTCCATTACTTTCCCCTGATCTGGCTTGCTTCTCAGGCTGTCGTTGCGAAGGCCTCTGTGATGGTTCCTTATGTTCCTTGCGACCAACCTTCTTTCCTTGTGAGACATGGTTCTCTCCCCACAGCAGACTTCCAACGTATCTCCGTTTGTGGACCACTTGGTTTTCATTCTTCCCGACGAGTTGCGGGCTCTTGACCAGAGCGTCTCATGTCCAGAGGGTCTCTGTTCCAAGTCGTCTTTTGAGAGATACTGGCACACGTTTTCTAGAGTGGCTTCCTGGCGAATTCTTCGTGACGTTACTCTCTTGCAGTCATCTCTGGCATTATTCCTCGTCTCTAGATCCGGCGTGGTGAGCAGTTTGAATGCCGAGTCTATGATGAATATGTCAGAGTCTTCTGCGGCGAGGGGTATGCCGCACGAGCCTGCTGCACTCTTTCCATACAGGTATCCATTGGTTGCCCGCTGTGGCAGGTATAGGGTTTCTTTTATTAATGGTCGTAGTCGGTCATCCAGTTCCTGCCAATCTCCCTTTCTCAGTTGCCAAGTTCTCATGGCGAACACAGTTGTTGGGAAGACGAAGGACTTCAGGGCATCGATCCTCTGCCAGGGAGCCAATTTGCTTGTCATTATGGCTACGCCTAGTTGCTTAAACTCTTCGATTGCGTTCGCGTTCGGGAGGAGGTGGAAACCTACTGGTCTGCCTAGGAATTTGGTTTCCTCCCCATCTTGTCTGCTGCAAATTTGCAATTCCCCTATCTTAAATATGGAGTTTCGCATTCCCCTTGGTTGTCGCCCAGACATGTGCATTGACGAGCATTTCCTTGGGTTGAGTTTGAGATGCAATTCTTCACAGGCTGCAGAGGTGATGTTAATGAGGTTCTGTAGGCCTTCCGCTGTCCTGGAGAGCAGGGTTATATCATCTGCGTAGGCAAGGCAGGGATGCTTGAGATCTGGGTCTGCTTGTAGTCCGGCGTTGATGATCGTCCTCAGTATTGGTTCAATGGCGATGTTGAATAATAGGCAACTGATTGGGCATCCCTGCCTGACCCCACAGTCAGCCGAGATATCATTCGTTTCACCGCTCGCAGTTTAGATTTTGGTGGAATTTCCTCTTGTGATGCCCTGGATCACCGTAACAAAGTCTGCTCCCATGCCCATCCGTGTGAGGGAGGCGTCTATGAGCTCTAAGGGTACGGAACCAAAGGCGTTTGTGAGGTCAAGTGACGCCATGCAAATATCTTTATTGCTGTCACGTGCCTCGTCAAGGTAGTGCTGGATAATGTAATTGTGCTCAAGGACCCCGTCTGAGGCCATAAATCCTTTTTGCGCAGAGCAGAGGGCTTGATTTTGTTCAATCCATTTTCTTAGTCGTGCAGCCAGGACTCCTGTATACAACTTGTAAATTGTTCTACACAGGGCAATAGGCCGCCAGTTGTTGAAATCTTGTGGGTCACCATCCTTGGGTATGAGGATGGTCCGTGACGTCTTCCAATCCTGGGGGATCTTCTTCTGTTGCAGGCAGATGTTGAAGATCGCTGCGATCACCTTACAGTCAGGGTCAGCCTGCTTCCAGTGTCTGTAGGTGATTCTGTCGTTCCCTGGGGCACTGTTTTCTGCTCTC
Organism: Procambarus clarkii; assembly: GCF_040958095.1. Classification (NCBI taxonomy): domain Eukaryota; kingdom Metazoa; phylum Arthropoda; class Malacostraca; order Decapoda; family Cambaridae; genus Procambarus; species Procambarus clarkii. Next base: position 33,431,673 of record NC_091156.1, on the reverse strand, counting down.
ATAAGCCTGACCTCCACTTCCCCTTCTCTGATTGGGTCCAGGTTAATTTCGGCGCGATCTTCCTGCGCTTCAGGGATGGATTGGAGTGTTACTGGGTCTCCTATTGGTGGTTGAGCGGCCAACACCTCCGAAAAGTGCCTCTCTATGATCTCACAGGGGATATCACAACGGCTACTTTCCCCTGATGTGATCAGCCTTACTGCCCTTCGTCGGTTTCTTCTGTAAAGGCATTGGATCGCCTTGCAGTCGTTGACATCGATGGCTGAGGGGGCTGGTCTATTGTCATCTATCCGGATGTTGCAGTGGGCATGAACCGCCTCTGTAATTTCTTTCAGGAGGCTTGAGAACTCGTCCCAGTCCGGGGAGCGTAGCAATTCCAGCAGTGGAGCGTAGAAGGGTTCTAGTGCCCAATCTTGGGCTGCCTCATCTGGTTGTTGTTCTGGCTGGTCAGCTTCGTCTTGTTCTTGTTCCAGCTGTACTGCCTCATCACCGTTGTCGTGTATTTGTGATTCATCACACCCTTGGTCATCATTGTTATCCTCGCCGCTAGCCTCTGGGGAGGCCCGGTCTTCGTCCTCAGGCCCTGGAGGATCGGGATGGGTAGGAGAGGGATGTTGGGGAAAAGGAACCTGTATCACAATGGGTGATAGAGTGGGGGGGGGGGGTCCGTGAGGCTGTGGGCGTTGGAGAAGGGGTAGGATTGCTGGGGATGATGGGGTGGGGGATGGTACTGGGGAGAAAGGAATAGGTGAGGCGGGTGGTTGTGCAGGTTCAGGGATGGGGTTAATGGGTGTGGGGGGTAGGGTATCAGGGCGCTGGTTCAGGTGCTGGGTTGCGGGGTGGCGACCTTTTGTCTTGATCCTGTTGAATGTTGTTCTCTGTGTGTCTCTGCTCGCCTGTGCTGACGTGGCGTTACGATGGGGGTCCCTCTACCCCCTGTTGTCCGGGCTCAGTCTGTGGGACTAGAGTTCTCTGTGCGGGCTGGTTACCCGGAGATTACCCTGGCTTGTGAAATGCTCTCTGTCCCTGTGTTTGCGATTTATGGGGTCGAGTTGGTAACGGCCCGTAGGGCGATTGTGAAGTTCATGGAGGAGGTGGCGTATAGCGATTTTCTCCGGCAATACGAGGGGCGGACACTACCCCTGCCGGATGGTGCGGGCACTGTCACCCTCTCAGATAGAAGTGGTGCACTTACTTACAACAGTGTGCATTGGGCTCCCTTGGAGTTTCCAGAGGCTCTGCTACGGCGGTATTTCGGCCGGTTTGGCGCGGTAGTTAGTGTGAGGGTGAACGTGATGTCTTCTAGTCCTCTTAAGGGTGTGAGGTTTAACATTCGCACCCTGGGCATGAGACTCCGGGCGGATATTCCCTCCTCTATGCGCCTTTTGGGGTACAACGTTCGGGTGTTTTACGCCCTCCAGCCGCGGACGTGTTATCGTTGTGGTCTTTTGGGCCATCAGGCTGCTGACTGTTCTGCGCCTGCTGTTGCACCGGTGACTCTCTTCAGTGAGGAGGATTTTCCGCCCCTTCCTGTGGGGGATGATTCGGTGGGTGTGGACGTCTCTTCGGCTGAGGAGGTGCCCTCTGTATCAGCTGTTGCTCCGCCTGTTGCGCCCCCTGTTGTTGCCGCATCTCTTCCGGAGGTTGTGTCCTCGCCTAGTGCTCCGACTGCTCTGGCTGGTGTCCCTGAGCCTCTTCTGACTGCAGTTTGCTCGGGCTCCTCGTCTTCCAGTTCTTCCTCTGCTGTGTCTGTCCCGGTCCCTGCACCCTCGCCGTCTGTTCCGGCTGTGCTGGGAGCTGGGGTGGATCCAGTGTTCCCTTTTGTGCCTGGCCTGGTGCCCCGTGTGGTTGAGGAGGCTGCCGTACTGAGGCGTGCGTCGGTTCGCCCGGCTAGTGCTGCACGGGCCGCTGAGTCTGCCTCCGGGTCTGATGATGAGCGGCCCGAGCCTAAGCGTTCCCGGCGTTCTTCTGCGTGGGCTGAAGTTGGCGACTGTTACGGCCCTCTCGGGACGCAACTGGGTTCTTACTCTGTTGTTGTTAGAGGAAGGGTATCCGGCCCCAAGCCAGTAGTGGCTTTCAAGCGATGTGATCCGTAACGCAAGTAAATTAAAAGGGGAAGGGAAAGAAAGGCAAAAACTTAATATTATAATTAACACCTTCACCAATAAATATATATAAGAAGATTACACAGGGGGAGGGGTATAAACACTTATTTACACTGTCGTCTTCTTCTGAAGACCCTGGATCTTCTCGGTGCCAAGTTCTCGGTGCTCTTATGGCCTCTCAACGAATCCTTCGAAAAGCTGAGTCTACCCCGGCCACAGGCCAGCCAAAATACAGTTCCACTGGGGGCACCGCCGTGGAGGCCGTCAACCACAAGTCCAGCAGACTGCTGGCAGGCTTCTTCTCTTTCTCTCTCTCGTTCTTCTCTTTCTCGTTTCTCTTCTCTTTCTTGTTCTTCTCTTCTTTCTTCTCTTTCCAGTTCTAAACGCCTCATCGCCAATTCTTTCTCTTTTAATTCTCGTTCCATTTCTAATTTCTTCCATTCTATCTCACGATTTATCTCTAAGGCACGCATTTTGACTGTAAGCAAGCTAATATTCAGCTCACCTGCATCACTGTCAATGTCACTGCCTTTATCTTCCTTTTCAGTGGAAGCTACTTCCTCACTTTCTTTTGTACTTGGTGCCTCGCCTTCCTGTTTCTCCTCTGCCTTCAAATGCCGGTGAACCTTGGACAAGATCTCCACACGGGAATCACTGGCACGGATCTTGATCTCCAGGTAGGCACTCACCAGTACGAGTTCCGGTTTGCTCAGATATTTCAATCTGGCAAGACAGTCCTCTCTGTTCAGAAAAGCCTGCACATCGTCCAGATCATCGATGGTAGCTTTTTCTGCCATTGTCACAGATGGAACACTTAACTAGCACTTAACACACCGCTTTCACGTTAGCACTTAACGCACCGAGCACTGTTCTACGCCAATATTGCACTTTATCGCACCAAACACCGCACTTGCCAATATTGCACGTAATTACTTCGGGCACCGCACTACACAATATTGCACTGAATCACATCGAACATTTTGCTCTACAATATTGCACTGAATCACACCGAGCACCGCACTACACAATATTGCACTTAATCGCTTAATCACAGCGAGCACCGCACTGCACAATATCGCACTTAGTCACTCTGAGCACCGCACAGGACGTATAACGTCCCAATCGTCACACACAGGGGAAATTATTTACAGGGATTACGCCACTTCACCACCCCTGTCAAACATACTTAACATGGGGACGGATCCCGCTGGGGATGCCAATTATGTTACGGCCCTTTCGGGACGCAACTGGGTTCTTACTCTGTTGTTGTTAGAGGAAGGGTATCCGGCCCCAAGCCAGTAGTGGCTTTCAAGGGATGTGATCCGTAACGCAAGTAAATTAAAAGGGGAAGGGAAAGAAAGGCAAAAACTTAATATTATAATTAACACCTTCACCAATAAATATATATAAGAAGATTACACAGGGGGAGGGGTATAAACACTTATTTACACTGTCGTCTTCTTCTGAAGACCCTGGATCTTCTCGGTGCTCTCGTGGCCTCTCGACGAATCCTTCGAAAAGCTGAGTCTACCCCGGCCACAGGCCAGCCAAAATACAGTTCCACTGGGGGCACCGCCATGGAGGCCGTCAACCACAAGTCCAGCAGACTGCTGGCAGGTTCCGGATCAGCAACGCTGGTCAGGCCACTCCACGAGCGATACTAGGGTAGCGCCCTAGTCAGGAGCCTCGTGTGATTCCACAGATCACTCTCCTGTCCACAATACCCCAGTGGTCAATCGTGTCCACCAGTCAGTCCCGGGTACGACAATCCTTCAACTGCCACTTCACTGGCAGGGTAACACCACAGTGTTTCTCCGGGAGGCGACTCACAGCTGCTGCAGCAAAGCACTTGGTGTGGGGACGGCTGCTTTGGGTAGACTGACTCAACTTCCCTTACAGCAGTCCTAGGTCGACTCTGTAAGCAGACATGTCATCAATAACAGGGACACACTAAAGCACCTCACTTACAGGCTCAGACACAAACGCCCACCTATCCACTCCATAGATGGCATTGCCGTCTGAGCACCACCTCACCAGAGGTCAGCAGCGGCTGTGTTGAGAGCTGAACAGGACCGGAAACTAGCCCTCGTGGCCAGTACACCTCGTTCTCACCAAGTGTCGTCGTCCATTTGGAGGGGGTTTCGGGAGCTGACCCATAGATGGCGCGGTCGTCACTGCTCCGTGCTCGGACGTCGGGCTCGGGTCCGTAACACCTCCCCACCAAAAGGAATTTGGTTTGGGGTTCTATAAAGAGAAACACAAACCAAATTAGTACGGGGACACAACTCCAAATGGACTCACTTATACTGTAAACTGGAACGGCGAGGCTGTCTCGTCCACAGAACTGTCCTAAGGAGACACCCTGGCACAAAGGGAACTTGAAAATGGTAGGCGATGACCTGCCTGACGTAATTTTCCACACCTCCTCTGCGATGTCAAGCAGGGGCATCATCTCACATCTCTCGAGTAAGGATCGGTGTAGACACGATGTGGGGCGACTCGACGCTTCCTTGTGTCGTGGCACCGATGATGGCTGATCACAGACGGCATTTCTGATACCGGTCCGACGGTCCTTCAGGGAGACAGGAACCTGGAATACAGGGGTCTGATAATTCAGAGTGACAGCGACAGTGGGCAAGTCAGTACTTACTACACACTCGCCTACTAGGCCCACACCTAGTTCCAACAGAGCTGCTTGCACACCGTAGACGATGTCTGCTCTGCCACCGTCCGGTCGACCAACGTTCCGCATAATGCTGAATCCAGGCTCAGCAATCACGCGGGGTGTGTCAACCTGTCGGAAACAGTCACTCATATTATCATATGTCGTACCTCCTGTATCAACCATCACCTTCCAGGTTCCTTCTTCGACTGCAACACTCACTGTGCACGTCTCCAATCCCTGGGACCTCTTCTCGATGTTCAAGGGAGCCACCATCCGTTGGGTCGTCCACTGGTCCTTACTCAGAACACACACAAGAAACAAAAATACCGCTAAGAAACGTTTGGTCAACTGAGGGGTAAGCTTCTTGGGCCTGTCACGTCCATAGCCGGCAATATCCACTAGCCTGGTTTGGACCAAAGAGGGCACTAGACCTTTCGAACACACCTCACATACCTCTGACGTCTGGGGAATCTCTAGCCGGTTCAATGAACGCTGTACCTTGCCATACCGCAAGTACACATCCGCCTTCGCTCCAGACTCGTTGGTATCCGTGGGTGCTTGCACACAAGACCTCTCTTCTTGCTCAGTTGCTTCCGCTATCGTAACCACATGTTCCTTGTCGGGAGAAGAGTCATGAGACACTGCTAGAAAACTGTCGATCTGCGGGTGAGAGGACAAATTAAACATGTTTAAATCCGGGTCTGTTTTTACCTGGATATTACCACTGCCTGCCGTTACCTCCGACCTTGCTGTTCTGGCTGACTCGTCCGCGACCTTGGGATGATTGTTGCTCCAACCTGTCACCAAGTCGTTGGCTAGTACCACGTCAATCCCAGCTATAGGCAAGGGATCGACTACTGCCAACGCACATGTGCCGCTGAAATACGGTGAGTCGAGATGTACCGGCACTAAGGGGGCAATATACTGTGTTCTAGGAAACCCAACCAGGATAACCTTTTGTCTCCCGTCTACACTCATTCCCTCGGGTAACGAGCTTCTCACGATCAGGGACTGGGCTGCTCCACTATCTCTGAGCACTATAACTGATCTACCAGTATGATCACTCGTTACGTACCCGCTTGAAGTGTGAGGGGCGAACAAACTTGGTTCTTCCTGCGTAGTCGCCGACTGGCTTCCTGCTGGTGGTGTTACACAGCTCATCATCATCACTTCCCTACGTGCGCCGCCACCTCTTCTGCCTCGGCACATAGCAGCTACATGCCCTTTCTGCCCACAAGTCCAGCACACCACATTCCTCCTTGGACTACGGTGTTTCGGACTGCTAGGACTCGTCCTTCGAGGGCTACTTGGGGGCGTCTTCTTAGCGCTTTGTGGGACGGGTCTTTCCTCTTCGTCATGAGGTCTGTCAAACCGGCGTGGGTAATTCCTCGGGACGTACTTAGCAGAAGGCCGGTGCGTCAGGATGTATTCCTCAGCCATGGTGGCTGCCGCACTCAAGGTCTCCACCTGCTGCTCCTCTAAGTACGTCTTCAGGTCTCCAGACAAACAATCCTTGAAGTCCTCTAACAGTATGAGCTGCTCGAGGTCTTCTTTGGTCTCCACCTTCCGAGAGGCACACCATTCTTGGAAAAGTCGCTCCTTGATAGTGGCGAATTCGGTGAAAGTGTGCTCTGAGGTCTTTTTCAGGTTCCTGAAATTCTGCCTGTAAGCCTCAGGTACCAATTGGTACGATATGAGCACGACCTTCTTCACCTTGTCATAATCGCCGGAGTCGTCAAGGGATAACGTGGAGTAGGCGATTTGGGCCTTCCCAGTCAAGACTGACTGTATCATGATGGCCCAATTCTCCCTTGGCCACTCCAAAGAGGCAGCGACTTTCTCGAAGGCTGCGAAGAACTTCGAAACTTTCCTCTCGTTGAATTTTGGGACCATTTTGATGTTCCTTACCGGATCGAAACTACTGGTGTCCGTTGTTTGCCTCCCACCACCTAACCGCAATACTTCTAGTTCATGTTGTCTCTGTCTTTCTTTTTCTTCTCTCTCTCGCTGTTTCTCTTCCCTTTCTCGGTCTTCTCTTTCTCGCTTCTCTTCTCTTTCTCGCTCTTCTCTTTCTCGTTTCTCTTTTCTTTCTCGTTCTTCTCTTTCTCGTTTCTCTTCTCTTTCTCGTTCTTCTCTTTCTCTCTCTCGTTCTTCTCTTTCTCGTTTCTCTTCTCTTTCTCGTTCTTCTCTTCTTTCTTCTCTTTCCAGTTCTAAACGCCTCATCGCCAATTCTTTCTCTTTTAATTCTCGTTCCATTTCTAATTTCTTCCATTCTATCTCACGATTTATCTCTAAGGCACGCATTTTGACTGTAAGAAAGCTAATATTCAGCTCACCTGCATCACTGTCAATGTCACTGCCTTTATCTTCCTTTTCAGTGGAAGCTACTTCCTCACTTTCTTTTGTACTTGGTGCCTCGCCTTCCTGTTTCTCCTCTGCCTTCAAATGCCGGTGAACCTTGGACAAGATCTCCACACGGGAATCACTGGCACGGATCTTGATCTCCAGGTAGGCACTCACCAGTACGAGTTCCGGTTTGCTCAGATATTTCAATCTGGCAAGACAGTCCTCTCTGTTCAGAAAAGCCTGCACATCGTCCAGATCATCGATGGTAGCTTTTTCTGCCATTGTCACAGATGGAACACTTAACTAGCACTTAACACACCGCTTTCACGTTAGCACTTAACGCACCGAGCACTGTTCTACGCCAATATTGCACTTTATCGCACCAAACACTGCACTTGCCAATATTGCACGTAATTACTTCGGGCACCGCACTACACAATATTGCACTGAATCACAGCGAACACTTCGCTCTACAATATTGCACTGAATCACGCCGAGCACCGCACTACACAATATTGCACTTAATCACTTAATCACAGCGAGCACCGCACTGCACAATATCACACTTAGTCACTCTGAGCACCGCACAGGACGTATAACGTCCCAATCGTCACACACAGGGGGAATTATTTACAGGGATTACGCCACTTCACCACCCCTGTCAAACATACTTAACAAGGTGACGGATCCCGCTGGGGATGCCAATTATGTTACAGCCCTCTCGGAACGCAACTGGGTTCTTACTCTGTTGTTGTTAGAGGAAGGGTATCCGGCCCCAAGCCAGTAGTGGCTTTCAAGGGATGTGATCCGTAACGCAAGTAAATTAAAAGGGGAAGGGTAAGAAAGGCAAAAACTTAATATTATAATTAACACCGTCACCAATAAATATATATAAGAAGATTACACAGGGGGAGGGGTATAAACACTTATTTACACTGTCGTCTTCTTCTGAAGACCCTGGATCTTCTCGGTGCTCTCGTGGCCTCTCGACGAATCCTTCGAAAAGCTGAGTCTACCCCGGCCACAGGCCAGCCAAAATACAGTTCCACTGGGGGCACCGCCATGGAGGCCGTCAACCACAAGTCCAGCAGACTGCTGGCAGGTTCCGGATCAGCAACGCTGGTCAGGCCACTCCACGAGCGATACTAGGGTAGCGCCCTAGTCAGGAGCCTCGTGTGATTCCACAGATCACTCTCCTGTCCACAATACCCCAGTGGTCAATCGTGTCCACCAGTCAGTCCCGGGTACGACAATCCTTCAACTGCCACTTCACTGGCAGGGTAACACCACAGTGTTTCTCCGGGAGGCGACTCACAGCTGCTGCAGCAAAGCACTTGGTGTGGGGACGGCTGCTTTGGGTAGACTGACTCAACTTCCCTTACAGCAGTCCTAGGTCGACTCTGTAAGCAGACATGTCATCAATAACAGGGACACACTAAAGCACCTCACTTACAGGCTCAGACACAAACGCCCACCTATCCACTCCATAGATGGCATTGCCGTCTGAGCACCACCTCACCAGAGGTCAGCAGCGGCTGTGTTGAGAGCTGAACAGGACCGGAAACTAGCCCTCGTGGCCAGTACACCTCGTTCTCACCAAGTGTCGTCGTCCATTTGGAGGGGGTTTCGGGAGCTGACCCATAGATGGCGCGGTCGTCACTGCTCCGTGCTCGGACGTCGGGCTCGGGTCCGTAACACCTCCCCACCAAAAGGAATTTGGTTTGGGGTTCTATAAAGAGAAACACAAACCAAATTAGTACGGGGACACAACTCCAAATGGACTCACTTATACTGTAAACTGGAACGGCGAGGCTGTCTCGTCCACAGAACTGTCCTAAGGAGACACCCTGGCACAAAGGGAACTTGAAAATGGTAGGCGATGACCTGCCTGACGTAATTTTCCACACCTCCTCTGCGATGTCAAGCAGGGGCATCATCTCACATCTCTCGAGTAAGGATCGGTGTAGACACGATGTGGGGCGACTCGACGCTTCCTTGTGTCGTGGCACCGATGATGGCTGATCACAGACGGCATTTCTGATACCGGTCCGACGGTCCTTCAGGGAGACAGGAACCTGGAATACAGGGGTCTGATAATTCAGAGTGACAGCGACAGTGGGCAAGTCAGTACTTACTACACACTCGCCTACTAGGCCCACACCTAGTTCCAACAGAGCTGCTTGCACACCGTAGACGATGTCTGCTCTGCCACCGTCCGGTCGACCAACGTTCCGCATAATGCTGAATCCAGGCTCAGCAATCACGCGGGGTGTGTCAACCTGTCGGAAACAGTCACTCATATTATCATATGTTGTACCTCCTGTATCAACCATCACCTTCCAGGTTCCTTCTTCGACTGCAACACTCACTGTGCACGTCTCCAATCCCTGGGACCTCTTCTCGATGTTCAAGGGAGCCACCATCCGTTGGGTCGTCCACTGGTCCTTACTCAGAACACACACAAGAAACAAAAATACCGCTAAGAAACGTTTGGTCAACTGAGGGGTAAGCTTCTTGGGCCTGTCACGTCCATAGCCGGCAATATCCACTAGCCTGGTTTGGACCAAAGAGGGCACTAGACCTTTCGAACACACCTCACATACCTCTGACGTCTGGGGAATCTCTAGCCGGTTCAATGAACGCTGTACCTTGCCATACCGCAAGTACACATCCGCCTTCGCTCCAGACTCGTTGGTATCCGTGGGTGCTTGCACACAAGACCTCTCTTCTTGCTCAGTTGCTTCCGCTATCGTAACCACATGTTCCTTGTCGGGAGAAGAGTCATGAGACACTGCTAGAAAACTGTCGATCTGCGGGTGAGAGGACAAATTAAACATGTTTAAATCCGGGTCTGTTTTTACCTGGATATTACCACTGCCTGCCGTTACCTCCGACCTTGCTGTTCTGGCTGACTCGTCCGCGACCTTGGGATGATTGTTGCTCCAACCTGTCACCAAGTCGTTGGCTAGTACCACGTCAATCCCAGCTATAGGCAAGGGATCGACTACTGCCAACGCACATGTGCCGCTGAAATACGGTGAGTCGAGATGTACCGGCACTAAGGGGGCAATATACTGTGTTCTAGGAAACCCAACCAGGATAACCTTTTGTCTCCCGTCTACACTCATTCCCTCGGGTAACGAGCTTCTCACGATCAGGGACTGGGCTGCTCCACTATCTCTGAGCACTATAACTGATCTACCAGTATGATCACTCGTTACGTACCCGCTTGAAGTGTGAGGGGCGAACAAACTTGGTTCTTCCTGCGTAGTCGCCGACTGGCTTCCTGCTGGTGGTGTTACACAGCTCATCATCATCACTTCCCTACGTGCGCCGCCACCTCTTCTGCCTCGGCACATAGCAGCTACATGCCCTTTCTGCCCACAAGTCCAGCACACCACATTCCTCCTTGGACTACGGTGTTTCGGACTGCTAGGACTCGTCCTTCGAGGGCTACTTGGGGGCGTCTTCTTAGCGCTTTGTGGGACGGGTCTTTCCTCTTCGTCATGAGGTCTGTCAAACCGGCGTGGGTAATTCCTCGGGACGTACTTAGCAGAAGGCCGGTGCGTCAGGATGTATTCCTCAGCCATGGTGGCTGCCGCACTCAAGGTCTCCACCTGCTGCTCCTCTAAGTACGTCTTCAGGTCTCCAGACAAACAATCCTTGAAGTCCTCTAACAGTATGAGCTGCTCGAGGTCTTCTTTGGTCTCCACCTTCCGAGAGGCACACCATTCTTGGAAAAGTCGCTCCTTGATAGTGGCGAATTCGGTGAAAGTGTGCTCTGAGGTCTTTTTCAGGTTCCTGAAATTCTGCCTGTAAGCCTCAGGTACCAATTGGTACGATATGAGCACGACCTTCTTCACCTTGTCATAATCGCCGGAGTCGTCAAGGGATAACGTGGAGTAGGCGATTTGGGCCTTCCCAGTCAAGACTGACTGTATCATGATGGCCCAATTCTCCCTTGGCCACTCCAAAGAGGCAGCGACTTTCTCGAAGGCTGCGAAGAACTTCGAAACTTTCCTCTCGTTGAATTTTGGGACCATTTTGATGTTCCTTACCGGATCGAAACTACTGGTGTCCGTTGTTTGCCTCCCACCACCTAACCGCAATACTTCTAGTTCATGTTGTCTCTGTCTTTCTTTTTCTTCTCTCTCTCGCTGTTTCTCTTCCCTTTCTCGGTCTTCTCTTTCTCGCTTCTCTTCTCTTTCTCGCTCTTCTCTTTCTCGTTTCTCTTTTCTTTCTCGTTCTTCTCTTTCTCGTTTCTCTTCTCTTTCTCGTTCTTCTCTTTCTCTCTCTCGTTCTTCTCTTTCTCGTTTCTCTTCTCTTTCTCGTTCTTCTCTTCTTTCTTCTCTTTCCAGTTCTAAACGCCTCATCGCCAATTCTTTCTCTTTTAATTCTCGTTCCATTTCTAATTTCTTCCATTCTATCTCACGATTTATCTCTAAGGCACGCATTTTGACTGTAAGAAAGCTAATATTCAGCTCACCTGCATCACTGTCAATGTCACTGCCTTTATCTTCCTTTTCAGTGGAAGCTACTTCCTCACTTTCTTTTGTACTTGGTGCCTCGCCTTCCTGTTTCTCCTCTGCCTTCAAATGCCGGTGAACCTTGGACAAGATCTCCACACGGGAATCACTGGCACGGATCTTGATCTCCAGGTAGGCACTCACCAGTACGAGTTCCGGTTTGCTCAGATATTTCAATCTGGCAAGACAGTCCTCTCTGTTCAGAAAAGCCTGCACATCGTCCAGATCATCGATGGTAGCTTTTTCTGCCATTGTCACAGATGGAACACTTAACTAGCACTTAACACACCGCTTTCACGTTAGCACTTAACGCACCGAGCACTGTTCTACGCCAATATTGCACTTTATCGCACCAAACACTGCACTTGCCAATATTGCACGTAATTACTTCGGGCACCGCACTACACAATATTGCACTGAATCACAGCGAACACTTCGCTCTACAATATTGCACTGAATCACGCCGAGCACCGCACTACACAATATTGCACTTAATCACTTAATCACAGCGAGCACCGCACTGCACAATATCACACTTAGTCACTCTGAGCACCGCACAGGACGTATAACGTCCCAATCGTCACACACAGGGGGAATTATTTACAGGGATTACGCCACTTCACCACCCCTGTCAAACATACTTAACAAGGGGACGGATCCCGCTGGGGATGCCAATTATGTTACAGCCCTCTCGGAACGCAACTGGGTTCTTACTCTGTTGTTGTTAGAGGAAGGGTATCCGGCCCCAAGCCAGTAGTGGCTTTCAAGGGATGTGATCCGTAACGCAAGTAAATTAAAAGGGGAAGGGTAAGAAAGGCAAAAACTTAATATTATAATTAACACCGTCACCAATAAATATATATAAGAAGATTACACAGGGGGAGGGGTATAAACACTTATTTACACTGTCGTCTTCTTCTGAAGACCCTGGATCTTCTCGGTGCCAAGTTCTCGGTGCTCTCGTGGCCTCTCGACGAATCCTTCGAAAAGCTGAGTCTACGCCGGCCACAGGCCAGCCAAAATACAGTTCCACTGGGGGCACCGCTGTGGAGGCCGTCAACCACAAGTCCAGCAGACTGCTGGCAGGTTCCGGATCAGCAACGCTGGTCAGGCCACTCCACGAGCGATACTAGGGTAGCGCCTTAGTCAGGAGCCTCGTGTGATACCACAGATCACTCTCCTGTCCACAATACCCCAGTGGTCAATCGTCTCCACCAGTCAGTCCCGGGTACGACAATCCTTCAACTGCCACTTCACTGGCAGGGTAACACCACAGTGTTCCTCCGGGAGGCGACTCACAGCTGCTGCAGCAAAGCACTTGGTGTGGGGACGGCTGCCTTGGGTAGACTGACTCAACTTCCCTTACAGCAGTCCCAGGTCGACTCTGTAAGCAGACACGTCATCAATAACAGGGACACACTAAAGCACCTCACTTACAGGCTCAGACACAAACGCCCACCTATCCACTCCATAGATGGCGTTGTCGTCTGAGCACCACCTCACCAGAGGTCAGCAGCGGCTGTGTTGAGAGCTGAACAGGACTGGAAACTGGCCCTCGTGGCCAGTACACCTCGTCCTCACCAGGTGTCGTCGTCCATTTGGAGGGGGTTTCGGGAGCTGACCCATAGATGGCGCGGTCGTCACTGCTCCGTGCTCGGACGTCGGGCTCGGGTCCGTAACAGCGACTTCGACGAGTGTGGTCCTTCCGTTGACGGTGGGGTGGCTCCGGATGTGGTGCACACTACGGTGGTGGCGGAGGTACACTTGCCTGAGGATGCCGGTGCCGGCGTTTCGGCCTCCCCTCCTGGTCTGGTGTCCGAGGGTCCTGCTTCAGGTGCGTCGCCTGCGTGGGGTGGCTCCGGTTCTTCGTGGGGGGTGGTTCCCCCTGCTGTGGTTGGTGGTGAGCGGGGTGGCCTGGTGATGGTGTTGAGAAAGGATGCTCGCTCTGAGAGTACTGTGGCCACAGTACCTCGTTACCCGTTTCCTCGGCAGCGGTCTTGCCGCCTCTTCCGTCTCCAGCAGTCTCTTCTGTGTCTCCTGCGGTATCCATGGAGGTGCTACAGTCTCGTCGTCCGGCCCCTGCTCCTATGTGTGCGCCGGCGTGGCAGTCTCGGCGGCCCTCGTCCGCTTCTCCAGTGTCGTCTGCTTCGAGGGCCGCCTCTCCAGTGTCGTCTGCTTCCTCGATGGGCGTGGATGGCGCTCCTCGGCCTCGTTATGCGACTTGTGTCAGTGACCTCGGGCGTTGGCCGATGCCGCCCGATATCGATGTTCCTGAGTTTATGATACCCCCTCGGGAGAGGGGGATCAAAAACCCTACCGACCTTGAAGATTTGGTCTGGGAGGCTTACAAGGCGAAGTATCCTTCCGCTGTTTTCCCGGAGAAGTACATTTCTCACGCTGTTCCTCGCAAATGATTTCTGTGTTTCCTGTTGTGTGCGGTGAGGATGGGGTGTGTGTGTGTGTGTGTGTGAGTGGGTGGGGTGGGTTTTGTTTCCCGGTTCCTGCGTGCTCCGGTGTATGTTGTAGGTTTTCTTTGTATGGCTGGTGGGTGGGTGTGCGGTTCCTGTGTATTTGTGTGTTCGGTTGTGGATGTCGTATGCGCTTGTGTATGTCATATTGTGTGCCCTTCAGGCTGTTGGCGAGTGCTCTTTGTTCGGTTGTGCCATTTTGTTTTGCCTTCCGTTTGTTATGGCGTGCTTTACCTGTTGTACGTGTTTGTTCTTTATGTTTTGTTTGGTATGTATTGTGATTGTACTGTTATGTTCCCTGTTGAGCCTTTGATGTATGTTTTGTTTCATGACGGTTTTGTTTTGTGATGTTACTGTGCTTGCTTGTTTGCCATTGTATTCTACTTTGTGCCTTGTTGTATGCTGTATTTTTCTATGCCTTTATCATGTTTGTGGTTTATTGTGAAATGCTGTCGGCCCTTCTGGCCGGTGGTCTATTGTTTTCTTTTGTTCTGTTCTGTATTCTGTGTTGTTTTTATTGTATTTAAGTTGCATGTAAAAAAAACAATTCTCTCTTGGTTCAGGAGCCCGTTGATCTCCTGGCTCATTGTTTGGGCGTCCTGACTGTCGTTACTGTCGTCAGACTCATTGTGGACTCTCCTGAATGTGTATTGCCTGTTCTGGGGCCTTTGGGAGAGAGGGCTGTCCCAGAAGTCACGGTCGTCGCTGGCGCCGGCCCCCGAAACAGCCCCCTGAACTGTGGCTGTCTGGGGGTCGGCCCTGGTAGTGGATGTCTTGGCATTACCAGGGCCGGCCCTCAGGGGTGTATAGCAGGCACCAGCCCTTAAGGGCTTGTTGGTGGCCTCTGTTCCTGGGCTCGTGTCGCTGGTGCCGACCCCCAGAACAGTCCCCTGTACTATGGCTGTCTGGGAGTCGTCGCTGGGGTCGGCCCTGGTAGTCGATGTCTTGGCATTGCCAGAGCTGGCCCTCAGGGGTGCATTGCAGGCACCAGCCCTACAGGGCTTGCTGGTGGAGTCGGTTCCTGGGCGAGTGCCGCTGGCGCCGACCCCCGAGCCAGTCTCCGGAACTGTGGCTGTCTGGGAGTCGTCGCTGGGGTCGGCCCTGGTGGTAGATGTCTTGGCACTGCCAGGGCCTGCCCTCAGGGGTGTATTGCAGGCACCAGCCCGCAAGTGCTTGTTGGTAGAGCCAGTCCTAGGGCTAGTGTCGCTGGAGCCGACCCCGTGGCTTGCGTCGCTGGTGCCGACCCCTAGATCCGCAGGCGTCGAGCTATACCTCAGTTGGAGAGCGCTTGCTAATCTGGGCTTACTGGCCAGGTCGCTGGAGCCGATCCCAGGAGCTGATGTGATTAAGTCGCTGAATCCGACCCCAGATGTAAAACTGTAGAACGGCGTCCTGGATGGAGTCGTCCATGATGTCCATATACCAGGGTCGTCCTCGGGGCTGGCATCGTTGGTGATGGTTGTCACATCAGGGACCAGTTCCACATTGCTGGCCCCCGGGTTCGTCCTGCCGAAGGTGGTCCCAACAGGGGTCCCTCTCGAGGCCGCCTCGCCAAGGGCGACCTTGGGGCGTCTGGTAGCGTCATGGGCCGGCCTCGTAGCGCCGGCCTCCTTCCCGTCGTCTCTCGAGTCGACCCCACCCGGAGCCAGCCTCCCAAGACTGACCCCAGGGTGGGGGAGTGTGGTCCTCCTCGAGGCCGCCTCGCCAAGGGCGACCTCGGTACAGTCGTCGTCGTCTGGTGTGTCCTGGGCCTGCTTCACTGCGTTGACTCCCTCGTCCTCGTCGACCCCACCCGGAGCCAGCCTCCCAAGACTGACCCCAGGGTGGGGGAGTATGGTCCTCCTCGAGGCCGCCTCGCCAAGGGCGACCCCAATGTTGCTAGTAGAGTCACGGGGTAGCCTCACCTCGCGCGTCGACCCCACCCTGAGCCAGCCGCACAGGACTGACCCCAGGGCGGGGGAGTATGGTCCTCCTCGAGGCCGCCTCGCCAAGGGCGACCTCGGTGTTGTCTGTAGAATGGGTCAGTCTCACAGCGCTGACCCCCGCGTCTCTGCCTCTAGCGTCGACCCCACTCCGAGCCAACCTCCCCAGAGTGGGGGAGTATGGTCCTCCTTGAGGCCGCCTCGCCAAGGGCGACCTCGTGGCCAGCGGTCGTCGTCATCCATGCGGTCGATTCGTCCAGGTCGATCACCAGACAGTCATCGTCACTGGAGTCGTCTTCTTCCACTTTCACATCGCTGGGGCAGGCAGTCGTCCTCGAGTCGTGGTCCATCTTGAATACTGAGGCCGACTCACCAAGGTCGACCTCGGGTCCCGCCGTCGTCCCTGGAGCATCATTCAGGCGGCCGGTGTGGTGTGGGTAATGTGGGTTTTGCCTATGGGCAGCGACCTGGGTTGCTGCCTGCAGGGTTTGGTCCTCCTCCACCCACGGGACCGTCAGCCTCGAGGGCCGTCGTGGATCCATCACAAGGGACAGAAGCACGAGGCCGTGGCTGGGGCAGAGACAGACATTGATTGTGTTGCCCCATTAAACTCCGTAAAAACGGGCGTGCGGACGACAACACAATCAATGTGAACATAGGCTATGTTCGTCCTCCAGCACCTGGCTCAAGGCACATTGATCTTAGCCAAAAGGCCGAGAAGCGATAGGAGGCATGGTTGCATGGTTTCCTTCATGAATAGTGAATATGTAACTGGCGGCGAAGTGGTAAACAGACTCGTGTGGCGTTTCACGAATTCGCTCCTGGCCAGGGAGTATAGGGCTCAACTCTAATACAAAAGCCTCCGTTTGTCATGTGTCTTAAGGTAGCTACAGCTTTTGAAAAGGACAATAACGAATTAGAAGTGCAAGGGGCCTGTTATCGCCAACGCTCCTCAAATAATATAAATAGGAGACGTTTTCTCTCTGATACCATAACAGAAAACAAAAAGCACTATTACGCGCCAACTATTACATTTTTGTATATATATCACGACTTTTTTTTCACATCTAACACTTTGGTTGATATATTGTTTTCACAAACCTGAGGCGAGGCGGGGCTGGGTGGAGTGAGGCGAGGCGAGGCGGGGCTGGGTGGAGTGAGGCGAGGCGGGGCTGGGTGGAGTGAGGCGAGGCGAGGCGGGGCTGGGTGGAGTGAGGCGAGGCGAGGCTGGGTGGAGTGAGGCGAGGCGAGGCTGGGTGGAGTGAGGCGAGGCGGGGCTGGGTGGAGTGAGGCGAGGCGAGGCGGGGCTGGGTGGAGTGAGGCGAGGCGAGGCGGGGCTGGGTGGAGCGAGGCGAGACGAGACGAGACGCCATGCCATGTGCCATGCCATTCAATGCCATGCCATGCGATGCAATGACATGCGATACGATGCAATGCGATGCGATGCAATGACATGCGATACGATGCAATGACATGCGATACGATGCAATGACATGCGATACGATGCCATGCGAGGCGAGGCGATGCATCATCTAACATAACGTCATTCCCTGGAAAACGACTCTATTGTTGAATGAACAACAAAGTTAAGATATAATAAGATGTAAGTAATTCGAGAAGTCTGAGTACTGTAGGTACTATAGCAAATTCATTGCTTAATATATGTGAATGTGTGCGGAATCCATCGATCGCTTTTATCAAGTATAGAAATACTCACTCATTGTTGGTGTTTAGGGAGGTAAATGAAGTATTGCAAAGCTAATTATGAAACTAACTTATATACGTCGGTGGTGTTTAAAGAGGTGAATGAATCATTTGAAATCTATTTAGGAAACTAGCATTGAAAACAATAAACAAAGAGTTTTGCTGTTATTACGCTCTATACACAGGTTATATATAAGTATCTGCATGTTTTGTTCACCATAACGAACCACTAAGTTGGTATTGGGAGTCGAAAAACAACGAGGAGTGACCACCACACACCAGCCAGCCACTCGTTGCCACTCCCTCAACAATGCCTCACTCGCCAACTTTTTCCTCCCACCATCCTTTTTTTATATAATTCACTATATACGGACGTTACATATATAAGTATTATTACGGTGCCCTCTCCTATATTTTTCCATTTGCCTGCTTTATGAGTCATATCAGCCTTCTCTATTGATTCTCTGAGATTGATTGATGAAGATTAAGCCACCCAAGAGGTGGCACGGGCATGAATAGCCCGTAAGTGGTGGCCCTTTTGAGCCATTACCAGTATCAAAAGATGATACTGGAGATCTGTGGAGGCGCAACTGCACCCTGCGTGACGGGAGATGTCTCCCGGACCAAATGGTGACCAAATGGTCATTCTTCTCTGAGATACAGGGAGTCTGTTGATATATGCGGCGACTAGATCGTCGCCAGATAAGTGAGAAATTTGCATTATAAGTTTGTAGGTAAGGGGAAAGTGGCGCCCTGATACAAATGAAATGGTACCCCTTACCTGTTGTTGTTGTTTAAGATTCGCTACTCAGAACGATATGTTCCAGTAGCACGGGCTATGGTGAGCCCCTAAGTGGAGGCTCTTTAAAGCCATTATCTGTACCAGTGGCTGATACTAGAGATGTGGCGATGGATGGGGGTCTTCATGTTGGTTTTCAGCCTGGAGGGCTGGCTATACCAGTTATGGAGCTGGTGGGGTTAGTGTAGACCTCTAGGTTTTCCGTTTTTTCTTTGCCTGCGACTTTGGCTGAGCAGTGCTGTCGTTAGAGTTTGGTGACGTGGCCTCCATGAGGAAGTCTTGAACCGTGTATGTATCGTATTTGTGATGCGGCGGTGGAGCTCCTACTATGATTTCCTCGTCTGAGGAGTCCGTAACCTCCCGTAACCTCCGTAGTGGGCGTTTTTGTCTTTCGCCTCGCAGCCTTAGGTAGGTTTAGGTGTCGTTGATTGGTGGTTGTAGCTATTTCAGGAGCGCTGGTGGTGCTGTTATCGTTTGTAGACAGCACGTCTGCTAGCGCGGCTGCTGAGATAGTGATGGTAGGAGTGTTGGGAGCAGGAGAAGGAATTACCTCTGTTTGTGTCGCCCGGGTCATGGGCGGTTCTGGAGTCGGTGTTGAAGTTGACCACTTGGTCGTCCTGGTGGTAGTCTCCGGAGTGGTAGAGGAGGCAGTGAGATTTACGCTAGTGGCTATGATGGGGGCCAGGCCATTGTCTATGTATAATGCGTTTAGTTCACTGACAAAGCGCTGGTTGTCTGGTCCTGCAAGCCTTTCCGCCAGTTTAAGAAGACCAGGGATAATGCCGGCACGTGATGCAGGGGACTGTGAAGGAGCCTGTGGGACCTTGGGGACCTTGGGTCCCCAATGAGAAGGCTGTGTCGCCTGCTGGGAGGAGCCACATGTTGGTAGGACCAGAAAGTCTTCTGGTCGACTAGTGAGAGCTAAGGTGGTGGGTTGAACGCTTGGGGCTCTGGTCGAGGAGGTAGACGAGTTGTTTCTTTTGGCTTCAACCTGGGCCAAAGCATCAACTTGATGCTTTCCTGTCTGCGGGGGCAGCGGTAGGAAATTGCAGGGTGATTGCCCTCACAGAGCAAGCAGTGATGGACTGTTGCCTTGCATATGGAGTAGTGATGGTCCAGTGCGAACAGGCTGCACCTCTGGACAGGGTGCTGACACTTGTTGGTCGGGTGGGAGAGCTCTTAGCACTTAAAGCACTGCTGGATCTCATGGTATCGTTCCTTTTTTATTTGGTGGGGTGGTATTTTTAGGCCGAAGCAGTAGAATCCTTGTGTGGCAGCCTGGGTGGCCGCAGCTATGGTGGTGAACGTAATCTTCATTGATGTTTTGTCGGTGTTGCAGAACTCTAGGTTGAATACCGACAGGTTTGGATTTTCGTCCTCAATATTGTTTATGATATGATGTTGAGGTCGCTCAGCGATCCACCGGCTGGTCCTGCTGGTAAAAACGGTTCTTCCGGCCAGGAACTGACGTGGGAAGTGAGGATGCAGGTAGTGCTCTTTGCGAAGAATGGCATCGTTAGTGAGGAGTTTTTCTAGCTCCTCTTCACATGAAAAGTAGAGCACGATATCTTCACCTTCCTGACTAATGTCAGCGGGTTTGAGGCCAATTACGTCCTTCAGGACCTTTAAAGTATTGCTTCTTCCGATAGCATGACCGTCAAGTGGAGTAGCTCTGACCTTAAAAACAATATATTCTCTGTGTGTGTTCAATATTGTGTGTGTGTGTATTCTTTCAATATATTCTGTGTGTGTGTGTTCTATTCAATATATTCTCTATGTGTGTTCAATATTCTCTGCGCACAGTTTTTCGTTTGTTTCTCCTGGTTATTGTGACCTTAAAAGTACTGGAATCTTCTTCATCCTCCATCAAAGTCACTGATTCACAAGTTCATAACTTTCTAGAGCGCCCCAAGACGCACCCTTCCTCGTCCACGGCTGGATCACGATTGTGTTGTCGATTGATTGATTGATGAAGATTAAGCCACCCAAAAGGTGGCGCGGGCATGAATAGCCCGTAAGTGGTGGCCCTTTTAAGCCATTACCAGTATCAAGAGCTGATACTGGAGATCTGTAGAGGTGCGAATGCACCCTGCATGACGGGAGATGTCTCCCTTATGAATGTGTTAAGATGAAGATGAAGCAATCCAAAAGGTGGCACGGCCATAAATAGCCCGTAAGTGGTGGCTATTTTAAGCCATTACCAGTATCAAGAGCTGATACTGGAGATCTGTGGAGGTGCGAATGCACCCTGCATGACGGGAGATGTCTCCCTTGTGAATGTGTTAAGATGAAGATGAAGCCACCCAAAAGGTGGCACGGGCATGAATAGCTCGTAAGTGGTGGCCCTTTTGAGCCATCACCAATATCAAGAGATGATACTGGAGATCTGTGGAGGTGCAACTGCACCCAGCGTGACGGGAGATGTCTCCCAGACCAAACGGTGACCAGATGGTCTGATTGTGTTGTCGATGTTGTATGTGAGGTAGCTTTGAAACACATAGACAAAAATCACGATGATCCAAGAGGATTAACAATATGTTAAGCGAATGACAATGGTGGACAGCTGTAACACACACTTATGAATTATGCAATAATATATACAAATTCTTCCTTCACTTATGATAGATGAAAGTCTACTTGCAAGGAATAAATTTACATAAGATTAAGAGTAGGATTCAAATATATGTGGTAATACGGTGTTGATGTCAGTCAAAAACATAGGGAGTGTAAATTATGAAGTATGTCGCACGCCTACACCTCAGATCATTATGTATTAGTATAAAATTATTGATAACTACAGAAATAAGGAAATAAGTAGTGTACCATATGTGACGGAGTTCCCCCCCTTGTAATTCTCCCATGCCTGCAGTAAGAGTCATGTCTACTTTTCCCAAGCGTTCTCTACGTTGCAGGCTACAATTTGATATATGGGAGAGAGTGAAGTGTTCTCGGAGAGCCGAGAAATTTGTGAAATAGTAATGTTTTGGCCTGTGGTTTAGGCCCTTTAGGGAGCCAAGATGGCGCTGGCCTCTCTGATCTCCCGCCAAAACCGTGTGACGTCAGTGGCACCGGATTGGTCACCGACAGCAATGTGGCACCGGGAGCCAATGAAAACTTCCCGTAGTAAAAGTGACGTCACGAAGGAAGGGGGTCCAGTCCGCGCGCCAGGCTGGCGCCATCAGTCAGACTCGACACGTCATAGAGGTCGGACGTGCGACGAGTGGTCCTGTCTGTCGGACAGCTGTTTCCCACTACCGTGGATTTACGCGTCACCTGAATTCCGCCAGTACTCTGAGAAGTCTTCCCTAGTTCATGTGTTGAACCAGAAGAGGGAATTGACGGTTATTTGAGCAACAAGTGCTCCAGTCAGGTACTGTGCCAGTAGCAGTGAAGCCGTGCAGTGACGTATATTGACGTCTGTGGCAATTCACCAGTTTGTGACAGCGTAGTGGCTGACAGAGCCACTGGGTAGCTGAGGAAGAGAGGACTATTTGGGGAAACCGAACGACTGTAGCTGAGACGTAGGCGACAGCCGTTGCTGGGAGAAGACGACGGCCAGGAGACCGACTCCAACCTTCAAGAAGTCAAGGAGGAGGACGGACCTGCAGTGAGGAGGCACGGAGACGACGCGCTAAACGGTGGGACGACGAGAGGCTCTGGTAGGACACGACGACGTGTAGTGTGGGGGCGTTCCCGACACGAGGACCAGGAGCTACATCTCGACTCTCATCGGAGGATAGGGTGAAGTAGGTGGTTCTAGTTCCCTCCCCATTCCCCTTTGGTTAGCTATATTATTTGGCTATATTATCTAGCCTGAAGATTTTATATGTCGTGAGCAAGTCTCACCTATGTCACGGTAAAGCACCAGTGTGCTAGACAGTACTATCAAGAGTACTTGTAGTATTCATGTTGATTATTGGTGTGTACAGGCACCAGGAACCAGTGATAAATTTACTGTGTTGTGTATATCTTTCTATAGATTTTGATATGAACATATAGTGGTGAATTATATATAATATTATGCCAGTATTTGGAGGTTAGGCTATGTGCCCAGAAACTATTTATTTTCCATGTATTGATGATTGATTTATATACTATATATATGTCTATGTTCATTCAGTGAATAATCATTTGTGAGTACAGTGAATTATTGCGTTATCGCCCACGAGAGAAAGTACTGAAAACTCCCGTGTTAATATTTCATAATATATTGTTGGATAAATAACAGTGTAAGACCATTACAGTGAATCATTGTAGAATTGATTGTAGAAAAGACTGTTTGAGCCTGAGTACAGTGTAACTAAGTAATTCGGTTTATTTGTGCCAATATCGAGTGTGCGAGTTTCTAGTAATATTGGAAAATTTAAAGGAACAGCGCGCGTGAATCTAGAAAACAAGCAAAGTTCGCGCGGAGAGGCCATTGCAATCAGCTGTTCTTGACACTTGATGAGGAGGGGAGAGTGTTGCCCTCTAGCGGTCGCATAATATCCGTGGGAATTACCGGCCGAGTCAGGATCAGTTGATTTATCGATTATTGTGTGGCCTTGTGACATCTTTCATACATTTTAAGTAAAATACAAAACTATCTTAGTGTTTTTATCATCCCCTCCATTGATCTTGTGGCTATATGATACCTGTAAGCATAGAGTGATAACAATAAGTACCTGCCTGATTCCTGATCTTTGAGTGTGACCTTGCCAAGGCTACCACTGAATACACCAGTCCACTGAGGGTGTTACTGGCCACCTTAAACACCAGTTGGCGATCTTGTGTTTAACCGTAGAGCCCTATTGTTGGGGAGGGCACACGACAGTCGAGGTGATCGAGTCGTGTTCTCACTCTTTCTTAATAAGAGGCCGTTAAGATTGACTGGGAGACTCTCCTGGCGTGCAGTGGCGCCGTGAGGATCGAGGGAAGACCCGCAGGGCTACGGTGAGTTACCTTGAGCATAACTATTGCTCACCCCAGAGTAAGGGTAGAGAATAATAGAGAGGTGGAATACCCCAACATTGGCGACCTCGCCAGGATTAGGATCGGAGTAAAGGTTGCAGTTGTACTTGGCAGTGGTGTTAGAGATCAGGTGAAGGTTATCACTCGTAGCACAAGATGGAGGATGATAAAGTAGCGAGGTTTATTGATTCTAGAGACGAACAGGTGCTGGAAGAGTGCACCAAGGCACAGTTACAGGCTATAGCGAATCATTTTGGCATAAAGCTGAAATCTGCCAGAGTTGGTGAAAGAAGACTACAGATAATGGCTCAGCTCAAGGCTCGAGACGAAGCTTTGGGGGAGGAACGGCCCCAAACACCTGCCAGTGAGGGTGAACACCTGAGTATTGGTGGAAGCAGCAGGGGATCCAGCGGCAGCAGGCACAGCATTAAGCTGGAAATAATGAAGCTGCAGCTAGAGGCACAGCAGCGCAAGGAAGAGCGAGAAGCGCAGCAGCGCAAAGAAGAGCGAGAAGCAGAAGCGCAGCTGAGGAGAGAAGAGGCACAACAGCGCAAAGAAGAGCGAGAAGCACAGCAGCGCAAAGAAGAGCGAGAAGCACAGCAGCGCAAAGAAGAGCGAGAAGCAGAAGCGCAGCTGAGGAGAGAAGAGGCACAACAGCGCAAAGAAGAGCAAGAGCGAGAAGCACAGCTGCGCCGGGAAGAGCAAGAGCGAGAAGCACAGCTGCGCCGGGAAGAGCAAGAACGAGAAGCACAGCTACGCCGGGAAGAACGAGAGCAAGAAGTTAGGCTGAGACAAATGGAAATAGAAGCCAACCAGGAGGTGGAGCTGAAGCGAGCTGAACTGGGACTAGGTGCCCCTGCCCCGCCACAGGAAGACCGACGAGTGAGGGAACGAGACCTGCCGGTCTTTGTGCCTAGTGAAGCCGAAAGTTTCTTCGATCACTTTGAGAGAGTTGCTGCTATGAAGAGGTGGCCGAGGGCGGAGTGGGCGGAGTTGGTCCAAGGAAGGCTCACAGGGGAAGCTCGCCAAGCCTTCACCATGCTCGACTTCCAAGAATGCACTAACTACGATGCGGTAAAACGAGCTGTGCTCCGTTCCTTTAAGCTCACGCCAGAGTGTTACAGAAAGAGGTTTAGAGAATGTACCCGGTTGCCAGGAAAATCGTATGCGGAGACGGCGAGGGACATAGAAAGAAAGCTCCTTAAGTGGCTGGACTCTGAAGAAGCAAGGTCGGTCGAAGAGGTCAAGGAACTAATGGCCATGGAAAAGTTTATGTCCGTGCTCTCTCCTGAGATCAGGATGAGGGTAAAGGAGGCGGACATAAAGGACCTGAGGGCCGCAGCCGACCGGGCCGACATGTTAGAAGAAGCCCTACGCCCACGCCGAGAGGGACAGAACCGACCACCCGCATACGTCGGAAACGATCGGAGTTATAGAAGGACGGATGGATGGAGGACAGGAACGAGTTCTCCCAAGTCCCATTTCTCAAGTTGGAACACCCGAGGAACAAAAGGTGTTGTAGAGCCGATAGGGGAGAACCAAGCTGAGAGCTCGGGAACTGTTACTGCAGGGAAAGAAACGACAAGTGAGGCGGGAAAGACACAGGGTGTGACAGTCTCTGGAGGCAGTGCTAAGGCGAGCGGTGGCGGATGGTCTCCGCCGAGGGGCCGCTGCTACAACTGCGGAATACCCGGACACGTCGCGCGGGAATGCAGACGCCCTAAGCAGCGGGGACACGTTGCCTTAGTGATGTTCGAGCACCAGAGAGCCGAGGGAGTGCGGGATGAACCCGTGCTGAACGGGGAGAAGAAAGTTCACCCATTCATGTGTCAAGGAACCGTAAGGATGGGGGTCGCAGACCCCATCCCCGTGAAGATGCTAAGAGACACCGGGGCTGACTTTACCCTGGTAAGTGAAACCCTGTTCCCCGAAGGTTACAAGAGCACCAGTGTGGGGGTGGCAAGTGTGACCACTGTGGGAGGCCCAGTGAGGATGCCCCTACACCAGGTAACTTTAAATTCCGAATATGGCTGCCAGACCCTAGAGGTGGGAGTCTGTACATCAATGCCCAAGATGGAGGCACAGGTCATCTTGGGGAATGACGCGTGTGGAGGATATGTCCTCCCGCATCTCGTGAAAGGCGAAGAGTACATAGAACAACACGAGGAGACAGGCGAAGATTTGAACGTCTGTGGGGACGAGAAGGGAATCGCACCGGTGGCGATCCCAGTTTGTACTGATACGCCGAGACAACGCGAAGAACCAGGAGGTTGTGGATCTGATGGGGCTGAGGAGTCGATTGACAGCCTGGGAACAGATCACCTCTGCGTAGGACCCAGAGGACGAGTGGAGGGCGAGAGTAGCCCGAATGGTGAGTTGCAGGTGACACTCACCGGTTCTCCAGGGGTAAACCGCGCTCGTCTCGGAGAGTTACAGCAGGAGGAGTTCCCCGAATTGGTTAGTAAGGCCGAAGGAGGACGTGTGGGTCCTGAGAAGGCTTACTTTCCATTTATATATATTATATATGCCATGCTATTTATGATGAAGGAACGATGGACACCAGGAGCGACCGTGGGAACGGTGAATAAATATGTCCAGAAGTTCAAAGAACGTCTCACTAGAGCGAAGAAACTGGCTAGGAAACTCCTGGAGAAGGCGCAACGTAAGATGTCGGAGTGGTACGAGAGGAGAGCTGCGCAGAGGGATTTTCAGGCCGGATCCAAAGTAATGGTTGTGCTGCCAAGTAAAGGTAGAGTGACCAGGTCGCGGTTCAAGAGACCATACCGAGTGCTGCGACGGTTGGGTCCAGTGTCGTACGAGATTGGGAAGCCGGATGGACCCCGGAAGAAACAGGTGTGTCACGCAGGCCGCCTGAGACATTTCTTCACTGTGGAAGGTAGAGCCGCCAAGCAGGACGGAACGGATACCCGAGAAACCCAGCGGAAGATGGGTCTGAGTGTACCGAGGGACCGAGAACTCCCGGAGGAGGAAAGTAAGTGGTCCAGGGCGGACGGCACCAGTCTCACCCGCACTGAGAGTCTGACAAGGATCAAGGTCAAGCACATCAAGGGGAAGGACGAAGTAGTAGCGGATGCCCTATCCCGCATCCACTAACCAGACATGACTCTTATTTTAAGGGGAGGGGTATGTGACGGAGTTCCCCCCCTTGTAATTCTCCCATGCCTGCAGTAAGAGTCATGTCTACTTTTCCCAAGCGTTCTCTACGTTGCAGGCTACAATTTGATATATGGGAGAGAGTGAAGTGTTCTCGGAGAGCCGAGAAATTTGTGAAATAGTAATGTTTTGGCCTGTGGTTTAGGCCCTTTAGGGAGCCAAGATGGCGCTGGCCTCTCTGATCTCCCGCCAAAACCGTGTGACGTCAGTGGCACCGGATTGGTCACCGACAGCAATGTGGCACCGGGAGCCAATGAAAACTTCCCGTAGTAAAAGTGACGTCACGAAGGAAGGGGGTCCAGTCCGCGCGCCGGGCTGGCGCCATCAGTCAGACTCGACACGTCATAGAGGTCGGACGTGCGACGAGTGGTCCTGTCTGTCGGACAGCTGTTTCCCACTACCGTGGATTTACGCGTCACCTGAATTCCGCCAGTACTCTGAGAAGTCTTCCCTAGTTCATGTGTTGAACCAGAAGAGGGAATTGACGGTTATTTGAGCAACAAGTGCTCCAGTCAGGTACTGTGCCAGTAGCAGTGAAGCCGTGCAGTGACGTATATTGACGTCTGTGGCAATTCACCAGTTTGTGACAGCGTAGTGGCTGACAGAGCCACTGGGTAGCTGAGGAAGAGAGGACTATTTGGGGAAACCGAACGACTGTAGCTGAGACGTAGGCGACAGCCGTTGCTGGGAGAAGACGACGGCCAGGAGACCGACTCCAACCTTCAAGAAGTCAAGGAGGAGGACGGACCTGCAGTGAGGAGGCACGGAGACGACGCGCTAAACGGTGGGACGACGAGAGGCTCTGGTAGGACACGACGACGTGTAGTGTGGGGGCGTTCCCGACACGAGGACCAGGAGCTACATCTCGACTCTCATCGGAGGATAGGGTGAAGTAGGTGGTTCTAGTTCCCTCCCCATTCCCCTTTGGTTAGCTATATTATTTGGCTATATTATCTAGCCTGAAGATTTTATATGTCGTGAGCAAGTCTCACCTATGTCACGGTAAAGCACCAGTGTGCTAGACAGTACTATCAAGAGTACTTGTAGTATTCATGTTGATTATTGGTGTGTACAGGCACCAGGAACCAGTGATAAATTTACTGTGTTGTGTATATCTTTCTATAGATTTTGATATGAACATATAGTGGTGAATTATATATAATATTATGCCAGTATTTGGAGGTTAGGCTATGTGCCCAGAAACTATTTATTTTCCATGTATTGATGATTGATTTATATACTATATATATGTCTATGTTCATTCAGTGAATAATCATTTGTGAGTACAGTGAATTATTGCGTTATCGCCCACGAGAGAAAGTACTGAAAACTCCCGTGTTAATATTTCATAATATATTGTTGGATAAATAACAGTGTAAGACCATTACAGTGAATCATTGTAGAATTGATTGTAGAAAAGACTGTTTGAGCCTGAGTACAGTGTAACTAAGTAATTCGGTTTATTTGTGCCAATATCGAGTGTGCGAGTTTCTAGTAATATTGGAAAATTTAAAGGAACAGCGCGCGTGAATCTAGAAAACAAGCAAAGTTCGCGCGGAGAGGCCATTGCAATCAGCTGTTCTTGACACTTGATGAGGAGGGGAGAGTGTTGCCCTCTAGCGGTCGCATAATATCCGTGGGAATTACCGGCCGAGTCAGGATCAGTTGATTTATCGATTATTGTGTGGCCTTGTGACATCTTTCATACATTTTAAGTAAAATACAAAACTATCTTAGTGTTTTTATCATCCCCTCCATTGATCTTGTGGCTATATGATACCTGTAAGCATAGAGTGATAACAATAAGTACCTGCCTGATTCCTGATCTTTGAGTGTGACCTTGCCAAGGCTACCACTGAATACACCAGTCCACTGAGGGTGTTACTGGCCACCTTAAACACCAGTTGGCGATCTTGTGTTTAACCGTAGAGCCCTATTGTTGGGGAGGGCACACGACAGTCGAGGTGATCGAGTCGTGTTCTCACTCTTTCTTAATAAGAGGCCGTTAAGATTGACTGGGAGACTCTCCTGGCGTGCAGTGGCGCCGTGAGGATCGAGGGAAGACCCGCAGGGCTACGGTGAGTTACCTTGAGCATAACTATTGCTCACCCCAGAGTAAGGGTAGAGAATAATAGAGAGGTGGAATACCCCAACACATATCATATTGTTTGGATGTGTGATAATGGTATAAGACAGAATACTCAGAAGCTGCAAGCATTTTGCCCCAAGAGTGTAACACTTATATCTTGTGTTTACTACATTATCCTGCAATGTTAAATATGATGCTTGTACTGTGATTTGTGGATTTGTACTCGCTAAATTTGTGCGTCCCCTTGAAGGACATGAAGTAGAGGAGGGGGTAGAGAAATAGCTTAAGCTACTCTATTCCTTTGAGATGTATTTTTATTGTCTCAGTATACGTACTTGAACTTGATCCAGCTAATACACCTTGGAGTTCAGCCTGCGTTTAAGAATCATTGTCAGCAAAACAGCATCCAATAACAGGATCTACAGTGCCGAGATCAGTGCACTTCCGAATCAAGACTCCACATCCTGCCTTTCGATCCCTAGATACTGCCCCCATCACAATATACATGTAGCGTGTTTTCTGTAGGTAATTTTCTATTTATGCAATCATATGTTGCCCTCAGCTCTCCTATCTCATACATACTTGTTTTCTCTTGCAGGGGGAATAAATACGACTTCTACGTTACAATCTTCCCATGGTGGTGTGAATTGCCTCATAGGCCAAGAAATACAATTTGGAATAACATCATACTTTATTACATTAGAACATAAGGTACAAATATATGCTCTCTTATTATAATGTAACGTACATTGTTCATTACTTCCCATCTTTTGAATTGAGAGGATTAATTCATTAGCTCACCCACTTTTCAGTAATCTAACGACAGAAGCTATATTTATCTCTGAAATTATATCCCCAATACTCTTCAGACTCAATTCCATCCTTATTATCTCAATCATAGCATTTCTTGGTCATTCTAATGGCTTTACTTTGTATCTTCTCCAACTTGCTCAGTCTATCGTTACCAAAACAAGAAATGACATGTGCAGCATGTCATTTCACAGTACTCAAGTATATCATGCATAGCATAGGGACTCCTACTCATGAACAAATCCACAAGGGCCGTGACGAGAATTCGAACCTGCGTCTGAGAGCATCCCAGACGCTGCCTTAATCGACTGAGCTACGACATGGTTAAAAGAATTGCAACCAGAAATTCTACTGAATTTACTTGTAACATGCAGCCTCTCAGAGACACAAACCAGGGTTTGTACACAATTCCCCCATGCACTCGAGCTATGTCAATTGGCCGTTCTACCTGAAATAGCTAATGATGAATACCATTTAGTAAAAGAAAAATAAATTGGTTGATATAAATAATAAAACACAGAAAGATTCATTATGGGAAGAAGGGCTTCAATGAAAAGCAGCAGCCAGTTCAAATTCATTTCAAGAAATTAGTAAATGTGTTATCTCTGCATTAATTTTGATGCTTTCACATACTAAAACTGAAAGAGCATTGTTCTCGATGAACTATATAAAATCCAAATTCAGAAATAAAAAGTAATAAAAACTGGTAAATGCCACTTTGATGGCCAAATTAATTTTATCCAGATGTGAGAATAATGCTGCTCCTACCAACTCATCTCCAAGGAGTTGAATGACACTGCAACAATCGCAGCATATGAAATAGTCATGGACGTGTCTGTTAAACCACCTGCCCTTTCTAGAGTTCCAGGCCCATCTGGTGATGAAGAAGAAAGTAAAGAGGATTCTTTATTATTTGCCTAATATAGAAATATCAGAGATGAATTATTAGTTTTTATTACTTAATTAAATTCCAGTGTTATTATTGATATGTTCATAAACTATGCTTTAGGACCAGTAATATGTCATATATTTTTATATTATATATATATATATATATATATATATATATATATATATATATATATATATATATATATATATATATATATATATATATATATATATATATATATACATATAAAAATATATGTGGTAATACGGTGTTGATGTCAGTCAAAAACATAGGGAGTGTAAATTATGAAGTATGTCGCACGCCTACACCTCACATCACCGCCTACGCCATCTGAGGAGCTGGAGGAACTCGACAACCTATGATAACCATCTTTGTAACCCATATGTAACTCCTTTTTTGTAACAAAGTTCATATAAAGTAAATATATATGTGTACATACAAAAGAATGGGGGTGGTAGGAGAAGATAATATTAGTGTTCAGTGAGAAACCACAAGGTCTCCTCTGAATACTTTTTATTTTATTCTCCGAGGCTATGGGTCCCCACATTGGCACCAGAGGTGGTACCCTCACAAACTAAAAAAAAAAAAAATATATATACCTGTATATATGTTGTACCTAG
The DNA here is from genome assembly GCF_040958095.1 of Procambarus clarkii. Classification (NCBI taxonomy): domain Eukaryota; kingdom Metazoa; phylum Arthropoda; class Malacostraca; order Decapoda; family Cambaridae; genus Procambarus; species Procambarus clarkii. The sequence continues at coordinate 33,400,582 of NC_091156.1, read as the reverse complement.
TAGCCAGAACACAGTACTGGGCCTACTATGCAAGGCCCGATTTGCCTAATAAACCAAGTTTTCATGAATTAATTGTTTTTCGACTACCTAACCTACCTAACCTAACCTAACCTAACTTTTTCGGCTACCTAACCTAACCTAACCTATAGAGATAGGTTAGGTTAGGTTAGGTAGGGTAGGTTAGGTTCGGTCATATATCTACGTTAAATTTAACTCAAATAAAAAAAAATTGACCTCATACATAATGAAATGGGTAGCTTTATCATTTCATAAGAAAAAAATTAGAGAAAATATATTAATTCAGGAAAATTTGGCTTATTAAGCAAATCGGGCCTTGCATAGTAGGCTGAGAAGTGCGTTCTGGCTACTAGGTACGACATATATATATATATATATATATATATATATATATATATATATATATATATATATGTATATATATATATGTCGTACCTAATAGCCAGAACGCACTTCTCAGCCTACTATTCAAGGCCCGATTTGCCTAATAAGCCAAGTTTTCATGAATTAATGTTTTTTCGTCTACCTAACCTACCTAACCTAACCTAACCTAGCTTTTTTTGGCTACCTAACCTAACCTTACCTATAAATATAGGTTAGGTTAGGTTAGGTAGGGTTGGTTAGGTTCGGTCATATATCTACGTTAATTTTAACTCCAATAAAAAAAAATTGACCTCATACATAGAGAAAAGGGTTGCTTTATCATTTCATAAGAAAAAAACTCTAGTAAATATATTAATTCAGGAAAACTTGGCTTATTAGGCAAATCGGGCCTTGAATAGTAGGCTGAGAAGAGAGTTCTGGCTACTAGGTACGACATATATATATATATATATATATATATATATATATATATATATATATATATATATATATATATATATATATATATATATATATATATATATATATATGTCGTACCTAGTAGCCAGAACGCACTTCTCAGCCTACTATGCTAGGCCCGATTTGCCTAATAAGCCAAGTTTTCATGAATTAATTGTTTTTCGACTACCTAACCTACCTAACCTAACCTAACCTAACTTTTTCGGCTACCTAACCTAACCTAACCTATAAAGATAGGTTAGGTTAGGTTAGGTAGGGTTGGTTAGGTTCGGTCATATATCTACGTTAATTTTAACTCTAATAAAAAAAAATACACCTGATACATAATGAAATGGGTAGCTTTATCATTTTATAAGAAAAAATTTAGAGAAAATATATAAATTCAGGAAAACTTGGCTTAATAGGCAAATCGGGCCTTGCATAGTAGGCTGAGAAGTGCGTTCTGGCTACTAGGTACGACATATATATATATATATGTCGAACCTAGTAGCCAGAACGTCATACTCGGCCTACTATGCCGGCCCCGATTTGCCTAATAAGCCAAGTTTTCCTGAATTAATATATTTCCTCTAATTTTTTTCTTATGAAATGATAAAGCTACCCATTTCATTATGTATGAGGTCAATTTTTTTTTATTTGAGTTAAATTTAACGTAGATATATAACCGAACATAACCAACCCTACCTAACCTAACCTAACCTATCTCTATAGGTTAGGTTAGGTTAGGTAGCCGAAAAAGTTAGGTTAGGTTAGGTTAGGTAGGTTAGGTAGTCGAAAAAACATTAATTCATGAAAACTTGGCTTATTAGGCAAATCGGGCCTTGCTTAGTAGGCTGAGATGTGCGTTCTGGCTACTAGGTACGACATATATATATATATATATATATATATATATATATATATATATATATATATATATATATATATATATATATATATATATATATATATATATATATATATATATATATATATACATATATATATATATATATACATATATATATATATACATATATATATATATATATATATATATATATATATATATATATATATATATATATATATATATATATATGAATGAAAACTCACACCCCAGAAGTGACTCTAACCCATACTCCCAGAAGCAACGCAACTGGTAACTACAGGGCGCCTTAATCCGCTTGACCATCACGGCCGTCAAAAGGAAGTGATAGCCGAGGCTATTTGAGCCACTTCCCCGACGGCAACTCGGATGGTAATCTTGGGCATAGCATTTCACCAAATCACCTCATTCTTTGGGGCACACGTGAGGAACACAAATGCGAACAAGCCTGAATGGTCCCCAGGACTATATGCGAATGAAAACTCACACCCCAGAAGTGACTCGAACCCATACTCCCAGAAGCAACGCAACTGGTAACTACAGGGCGCCTTAATCCGCTTGACCATCACGGCCGTCAAAAGGAAGTGATAGCCGAGGCTATTTGAGCCACTTCCCCGACGGCAACTCGGATGGTAATCTTGGGCATAGCATTTCACCAAATCACCTCATTCTTTGGGGCACACGTGAGGAACACAAATGCGAACAAGCCTGAATGGTCCCCAGGACTATATGCGAATGAAAACTCACACCCCAGAAGTGACTCGAACCCATACTCCCAGAAGCAACGCAACTGGTAACTACAGGGCGCCTTAATCCGCTTGACCATCACGGCCGTCAAAAGGAAGTGATAGCCGAGGCTATTTGAGCCACTTCCCCGACGGCAACTCGGATGGTAATCTTGGGCATAGCATTTCACCAAATCACCTCATTCTTTGGGGCACACGTGAGGAACACAAATGCGAACAAGCCTGAATGGTCCCCAGGACTATATGCGAATGAAAAAGTTTTCATTCGCATATAGTCCTGGGGACCATTCAGGCTTGTTCGCATATATATATATATATATATATATATATATATATATATATATATATATATATATATATATATATATATATATATATATATATATATATATATATATATGACATTCTCAGACCACGGAGAAAAAATTGAAAAAGGAACTTCCTTAAGTACTTTCGTATATTAATACATCTTCAGAAGGAGTGGTTTTACAGAGAGAGAGAGACAGAGAAGATTAAGCCACCCAAAAGGTGGCTTGGGCATGGATAGCCCATAAGTGGTGGCCCTTTTGAGCCATTTTCAGTATCAATAGATGATACTGGAGATCTGTGGAGGTGCGACTGCACCCTGCGTGACGGGAGATGTCTCCCGTGGTTTTACAGAGTGATTGACTGATTGATAAAGATTAAGCCACCCAAGAGGTGGCACGGGCATGAATAGCCCGTAATTGGTACAATTTTTTTTCAGTATTCTGAGGTAGCATTTAACCATCAAGCTGTTATCGCGGGGGAGGATACTGCTTCACAGTCTTTATGAAGGTGTCCAGCTGCTGGACACCTTTGTTGACCAGGAGAGTGGCTGTGTTGATGGCTTCAGGGTGGCCACTGCATGATTCAGGAACTCTTAAAGCTCTTCTAAGGTCATTGGTTGCTTCACATTCCAGAAGATAGGGAAGTAGTGGCTTATCTGTGACAGTTTGGCAGAAGATGCACTCTCTCTGTCGGGGTTCACCAATCTCTCAGTTGCATCTGTAACCTAGACGTAGTCTATATAACCTAACTGCTATTTCCCTGTGGATTCCTTTTGGGATATTTAACCTTTCTAATTTGGTTGCCTGAAGATACCATGTTGCTGATGGTGAACCTTCAGCTATTCTCTGGTGCAGGTAGGCTTTGTTGAGATGTGAGAGTTTTTTGGTGATGATGTTTTTTATGTTCTCTAGGCTGGGTTGAATTGTTTTATGTATCACTGGATGACGAGTTCCAAATTTAGCAATTTCATCAGCTTTCTCATTTAATGGGATTCCAACATGGGATGGGATCCAGTTTAAGGTTATGTTGAGTCCTTTGCCTTTAGCGACTGCTCCAAGAT
>NC_091156.1:33326738-33391738 GCF_040958095.1 Procambarus clarkii | reverse complement strand
CTCACTTAGTTTTTGGCTACTGTCAGATGGTGAACACCTTAGAAAGTAGGTTAACCTGGGGAGGGACAGACATCTGGTGATGAGGTAGAGTGCATCATGAGCATCAATATCCTCAATCCTCCCATCCATCCTCTTAAGGTCGGCGATTTTCTTATCAAGGACCTCATCGATGGCTTTCAACCCCAGGGGAGCTCCTAGGAGTGTGCTGTCTTCAGGTTTAGTTTTATGGATATTTGGCAGAAGACCCTCTATTCTCTCTACGATGCCCTGGTTGGAACATATTATTTTACATTTAGAAGGGTTCAGGGTGAGGCCTAAAACTGCACCTTGCTCTTGGATTTTTCTGATGTCCTCCAGAAGGGAGTCTTGGGAACCAGCTAGGGTACCATCATCCAAGAACCAGATGTTAAGCTCGCTGGACAGGACCTCTGTGACTTGTTTGATGACTAAGCAGAAAAGGAGAGGAGCAAGGGGGTCACCCTGTTGGACACCTTCTCGCGAGTCAATTTCATGTTCGCCAAAAAGTAGCTTAAGATCCACACTGTAGCATGAATGTACAAAAGGGTAGAGGGAAGGGAAATGACTATGAACCGCACGGAGTACAGCATCCCTCCGCACCAAATTGAAGGCATTTTTGAAATCTAGCTTGATAAGGGCCTTTTCGTCTGTGATGTTGGCGATGAAGGCTCGAGCTGCATGGGCTGCCGCCTCACACCCTTGTGGAATGCCAAACCCGAGCTGTTTTGGCTTCAGCATGTTGGCCGCTGCATCACTAACTGTTCTTGCAGCTGCCTTTGCGATGAGACGCCGGAGAGAATTGCCCACACCTATTGGCCTGATCCCTCCATCCTTTTTCTTTAGAGCACAGAGAGATGCCCAAAAAAAGATAGGTCTTATGGACGCTGGTATGTTGCCAGCTAGACATGTGTTGGTGAATCTGGTTAGTTCCACCAAGAGGTTGTTTGCAATGTCACCCAGTGCAGGGTTGAGCATTTGCTTGAGGTGGTTGGGTTTTCGTCCTGTGAACCCACCTGCTGATCCTGTAGGGAAGGACATGGCTGCTTTATGGACCACAGATTCAGCCACCCAGAGAGGTTCTGCTCCGGTAGCCCCCACTTGTACAATGTCGTCCTCACGCGGAGCCCAGGGTGGGTGTTTCTCCCTTAGGGCTTGAGCTGTTGCGGCATCTCTGTCGGCAATTGAGTCCTCACTGGTGATGACTCGTATTGCGCCAATAGTGTTTCCTTCTTCTATTTTCTTGGTGACTGATGTTCTGATTTTTGATGTCTCGGATATGCCACTGTTGCTCTTCCTGCCGTGGGTGTTTCTCGCGCGAGTGGGAAGGCGCACCTGGTTGTCCTCCCTGGGAAAATCATTTATAGCTTTGATGACTGAGGCAGCTAAGATATATATATATATATATATATATATATATATATATATATATATATATATATATATATATATATATATATATATATATATATATATATATATATATATATATATATATATATATATGCGAACAAGCCTGAATGGTCCCCAGGACTATATGCGACTGAAAACTCACACCACAGAAGTGACTCGAACCCATACTCCCAGGAGCAACGCAACTGGTAACTACAGGGCGCCTTAATCCGCTTGACCATCACGGCCGGACAAAAGGAAGTGATAGCCGAAGCTATTTGAACCACTTCCCCGCCGGCAACTCGGATGGTAATCTTGGGCATAGCATTTCACCAAATCACCTCATTCTTTGGGGCACACGTGAGGAACACAAATGCGAACAAGCCTGAATGGTCCCCAGGACAATATGCAACTGAAAACTCACACCCCAGAAGTGACTCGAACCCATACTCCCAGGAGCAACGTAACTGGTATGTACAAGACGCCTTAATCCACTTGACCATCACGACCGGACATAATGAGGTGATAGCCGAGGCTATTTGAACCACCCCACCGCCGGCACTCGGATAGTAATCTTGGGCATAGCATTTTACCAAATCACCTCATTCTTTGAGGCACACGTGAGGAACACAAATGCGAACAAGCCTGAATGGTCCCCAGGACAATATGCAACTGAAAACTCACACCCCAGAAGTGGCTCGAACCAATACTCCCAGGAGCAACGCAACTGGTATGTACAAGACGCCTTAATCCACTTGACCATCACAACCGGACATAATGAGGTGATAGCCGAGGCTATTTGAACCACCCCACCGCCGGCACTCGGATAGTAATCTTGGGCATAGCATTTTACCAAATCACCTCATTCTTTGGGGCACACGTGAGGAACACAAATGCGAACAAGCCTGAATGGTCCCCAGGACAATATGCAACTGAAAACTCGCACCCCAGAAGTGACTCGAACCCATACTCCCAGGAGCAACGCAACTGGTATGTACAAGACGCCTTAATCCACTTGACCATCACGACCGGACATAATGAGGTGATAACCGAGGCTATTTGAACCACCCCACCGCCGACACTCGGATAGTAATCTTGGGCATAGCATTTTACTAAATCACCTCATTCTTTGGGGCACACGTGAGGAAGACAAATGCGAACAAGCCTGAATGGTCCCCAGGACAATATGCAACTGAAAACTCACACCCCAGAAGTGACTCGAACCCATACTCCAAGGAGCAACGCAACTGGTATGTACAAGGCGCCTTAATCCACTTGACCATCAAGACCGGACATAATGAGGTGATAGCCAAGGCTATTTGAACCACCCCACCGCCGGCACTCGGATAGTAATCTTGGGCATAGCATTTTACCAAATCACCTCATTCTTTGGGGCACAAGTGAGGAAGACAAATGCGAACAAGCCTGAATGGTCCCCAGGACAATATGCAACTGAAAACTCACACCCCAGAAGTGACTCGAACCCATACTCCCAGGAGCAACGCAACTGGTATGTACAAGACGCCTTAATCCACTTGACCATCACGACCGGACATAATGAGGTGATAGCCGAGGCTATTTGAACCACCCCACCACCGGCATTCAGGCTTGTTCGCATTTGTGTTCCTCACGTGTGCCCCAAAGAATGAGGTGATTTGGTAAAATGCTATGCCCAAGATTACTATCTGAGTGCCGGCGGTGGGGTGGTTCAAATAGCCTCGGCTATCACCTCATTATGTCCGGTCGTGATGGTCAAGTGGATTAAGGCGTCTTGTACATACCAGTTGCGTTGCTCCTGGGAGTATGGGTTCGAGTCACTTCTGGGGTGTGAGTTTTCAGTTATATATATATATATATATATATATATATATATATATATATATATATATATATATATATCTTATCTGTAAACTTTTTACAGGGTGACCATGAGCACACACCACACATCACAAAAAGCAGTGTGGTCACAATGCGACCCAAACGTCTTGAGGATATATATATATATATATATATATATATATATATATATATATATATATATATATATATATATATATATATATATATATATGCGGTGAAAACCACAAATAAATGGAGAATTGTTTTCTTAATAAACTTAATTCTTTGGTACCTTCAATAAAATTCACATGTGAAAATGAAGAGAATGGTACTCTTCCGTTTTTGGACATTATGATTCATAGAGTCAATAGAAGGTTCAAATTTAATGTGTATAGAAAACCTACCAACGTGAGGTCGTTTGTTCATTATTATTCGAATCATCATAGTAAAGTTAAACAGGCAGTATTTTCAGGAATGTTTCTTCGAGCTTTGAGGGTATGCAGCCCTGAGTTTTTTGATGAAGAGATAGCTAAAATATATGAAATTGGGAAAAGTTTACAGTACCCTAAGATGTTTTTGGATTGTTCGTTTGGGAAAGCTAAACGTACGTTTTATAATAATGTCTCCAAAGCGAAACCAGAAAATAGAAACTCATTGGTGGTACCTTATGCGATGGGATTTGGGAAACTTTCCCCAGTTTTTAAGAACCTTAATATCAATTTGGTGTTCACTAATAATACGATCAAGTCTTATTTAATAAAAAACTCCCCTGGTACAACAGGTTGTGTGTATTCGATTCCCTGCAATGATTGTGAGTCTGTGTACCTTGGACAAACAGGAAAATCCTTACAATTACGTATGTCCCAACATGCTTATAGTATAAGAACTGCCCAAACGTCTAATGCTTTGTATCGACATACAAGTTTGTGTGATCACACTATTAATTGGGATAGGGCGAAAAGCATTGCCAATTGCAATGGCTTTGTAGAACGGAATTTGATTGAGTCTGCGCTAATTAGTCAATGTCCAAATCTTCTCAATGTTAGTACTGGTATGTACAAAGTTGACCCTGTTTTAAGTTACAATATTGCACAACAGTTTAAGAAAAAACTCTGAAAGGGAGGCTTACAATGTCTCATTACAATTTTATATTCATTTATTGTGTGTTCATGAGGCTTTTCTTTAATCTTATTCCTTATCCTCTGACCGCTTAATCCTCTTCGACCTCTCCTGTTTCTGGTAATCCTTTCCCTAGAGATGGGTTGGTCAGGTTCTATAGTGCTGGCCTGTATTCACTCTCTCTTCCTCTAGTCAGTCTGGTGTTGACAACGGTTTTAACAAGCCGAAACGTTCATCTCTCTTCTCCATTAATTTGTGATTTTTCCGCATACAAATGATCAGTGTTTAGTGATCGTCAATTGCATATGTATGTATATATATATATATATATATATATATATATATATATATATATATATATATATATATATATATATATATATATATATATATATATATATATATATATATATATATAATATATATATATATATATATATATATATATATATATATATAATATATATATATATATATATATATATATATATATATATAATATATATATATATATATATATATATATGTGTGTATATATATGTATACATATTTATAAATGTATATATATTATATATATTATATTATGTATATATATTGCTTCAAGAACTTGTAATCATCTTGCATCTTGGGTTTTGTCTATTATACAGGTATTTTTGTTCGACATTTCTCTTGTTAGGGTGATGTCATGGGCTTATCTCATGTGAATTCTGGGAGCACCGGATTGAAAACACGGGTTTCTCACGTGTTGCTCCAAAGAATGAGGTGATTTGATAAAATACTATGCCCAAGATTACCATCAGAGCGCCGTCGGGATGGTATGGTTACAATCTGCAACATCAAATATAATACATGTTTTAATTTAAATATTTATAAAGAAAAGTTTGACAAATCACTGCCTCAGTGCTAAGATAAGGAAGAGAGAATGTTCTACAATGGTCAGGGATGGTGGTGGGGTTCTTTGGTTATAACACTATAACCATATAATAGACTATATCCAGGTTGGAACCTCTTGGGATAAGGAGTTTATGGCTGGCCAATGAAACGGATCATCATGAGGAAGTCAGGTACTAATTGGCTAAGGTATTAGCTGGGAACCTTGTTCATATGGGGACAACAACATTTTAAGTCAGTTTTGTCCAGGACACTCAGACGCAAGGTTGTGTTTCAGCGGCACCATTACCTTGAAAAGTGTATCCCGTGTTTTCGAAGGTGATCAAGGACTTCAACAGTGCTCAGTGAGACATAGCGGCACCGTTACCAACGGCACCCTAGACAGTGCATCTCGTGTTCTGTGACTTCAAAGGTGATCAAGGGTTTCAACAGTGCTCTGTGAAACATCTCTCAGCCTCTAATAAAATAAGTAAGTAAATTCAGTAAATTACAGATGTTGTATTGGCGTGTGGGAAGAGTTAAACCAAGTGGGAAGAGTTAAACCAAGCGGGAAGAGTTAAACCAAGTGGGAAGAGTTAAACCAAGTGGGAAGAGTTAAACCAAGTGGGAAGAGTTAAACCAAGTGGGAAGAGTTAAACCAAGTGGGAAGAGTTAAACCAAGTGGGAAGAGTTAAACCAAGTGGGAAGAGTTAAACCAAGTGGGAAGAGTTAAACCAAGTGGGAGGAGTTAAACCAAGTTAGAGAAGTTAAACCGAGTGGGAGGAGTTAAATCAAATGTGTGATAGAGGAGTTATACACGGGAGACATCTCCCGTCACGCAGGGTGCAGTCGCACCTCCACATGATGATAAAGATTAAGCCACTCAAAAGGTGGCACGGGCATAAATAGCCCGTAAGTGGTGGCCCTTTTGAGCCATTACCAGTATCAAGAGCTGATACTGGAGATTTGTGGAGGTGCGACTGCACCCTGCGTGACGGGAGATGTCTCCCGTAATTATTATTTTTTTTTTTCCCAGTGTTCTGAGGTTGCATTCAACCATCAAGCTGCTATCGTGGGGGAGGACACTGCTTCACAGTCCCCATGAGGGTGTCCAGCTGCTGGACACCCCCGCTGACCAGGAGAGCGGCTGCGTTGATGGCCTCAGGGTGGCCACTGCATGATTCAGGAACTCTCAAAGCTCCTCCAAGGTCATTGGTTGCTTCACATTCCAAAAGATAGCGAAGCAATGGCCTTTCTGTGACAGTCCGGCAGAAGATGCACTCCCCCTGTCGGGTCTCACCAATCTCCCAGTTGCATCTGTAGCACCTCCACAGATCTCCAGTATCATCTATACTGGTAATGGCTCAAAAAGGCCTCCACTTACGGGCTATTCATGTCCGTGCCACCTTTTGGGTGGCTTAATCTTCATCAATCATCAATCTGGGGAGTTATACTGTATATGTGTTGATGGGTTTACCTTGAGGTTACCTTGAGGCGCTTCCGGGGCTTAGCGTCCCCGCGGCCTGGTCGTCGACCAGGCCTCCTGGTTGCCGCACTGATCAACCAGGCTGTTGGACGCGGCTGCTCGCAGCCTGACGTATGAGTCACAGCCTGGTTGATCAGGTATCTTTTGGAGGTGCTTATCCAGTTCTCTCTTGAACACTGTGAGGGGTCGGCCAGTTATGCCCCTTATGTGTAGTGGAAGCGTGTTGAACAGTCTTGGTGGGAAGAGTTAATCCAAATATAGGCAAATAATGTTCAGTTTTTCTTTCATTTTTCTTTATTCTTGTGTTCTTAAGAACATAAAATAAAGGAAACTATTGAATGAATGCGTGTGTGGTGAATGGTGGAATTTGTTTACCAAGTGTGTGTGATGGATTGATTGATAAAGATGAAGCCACCCAAGCGGTGGCACGGGCATGAATAGCCCGTAAGTGGTACAATTTTTTCTTTCAGTATTCTGAGGTAGCATTTAACCATCAAGCTGTTATCGCGGGGGAGGACACTGCTTCACAGTCTTTATGAGGGTGTCCAGCTGCTGGTCACCTTTGTTGACCAGGAGAGTGGCTGTGTTGATGGCTTCAGGGTGGCCACTGCAAGATTCAGGAACTCTTAAAGTTCTTCTAAGGTCGTTGGTTGCTTCACATTCCAGAAGATAGTGAAGTAATGGTTTTTCTGTGACAGTTTGGCAGAAGATGCACTCTCTCTGTCGGGGTTCACCAATCTCCCAGTTGCATCTGTAACCTAGACGTAGTCTATATAACCTAACTGCTATTTCCCTGTAGATTCCTTTTGGGATATTTAACCTTTCTAATTTGGTTGCCTGAAGATACCATGTTGCTGATGGCGAACATTCAGCTATTCTCTGGTGCAGGTAGGCTTTGTTGAGATGTGAGAGTTTTTTGGTGATGTGGTTTTATATGTTCTCTAGGGCTGGGTTGAATTGTTTTATGTATCACTGGATGACGAGTTCCCAATTTAGCAATTTCATCAGTTTTCTCATTTAATGGGATTCCAACATGGGATGGGATCCAGTTTAAGGTTATGTTGAGTCCTTTGCCTTTAGCGACTGCTCCAAGATACAAAATGATGGTAATTATTTCCACGTTATCTTTCCACTGTTTTTCTCCTAATATTTGATGTGCAGCTTTTGAGCCCGTGTGTATGATTGCATTTAGAGTGTTTTGTGCAATCACATATGCGAATGCCTGTTGTATGGCAAACAGTTTGGGTTGATGATACTAGTCCTCCCAGTCTCCAGTATGCCTGTACGCTGGCCGTGCAAAGAGCAGCGCCAGAACTCTCATATTTTGTGTCAACCGATCCGTCTGTGAAGATGTGGGTGGCTCCTGCTACTGCTGTGCTATACATTTGCTTCTCTATTATGCGCCTTAGGAGTGCTGGATCATAGGCAGCCTTTTTCATTGGGAGACTTTCTATTACTATTTTGAAGGTAGGCACTTCCAACGGTACGGAAGAAGTGTAATTTGGGTGTGGTTGATCAGGCTCTATATCAAGAATCATGCATTTTAAATTTAGTGTGTTTAGGACATTTTCTGTTCTGGCAGCCCAAGAGTTTCCATTGTTTTGGCCAAGTCCAATCACCAAGGCCTGTCGTACTGGGACGGATCAGGAGAATTTAGAATCTTACTGATAATTGTAGCTGTTCTTTGTGATATTCTTTCTTGAAGAGAGGGCAAACCCGTTTCCAGTCTTAGAGTTTCAAGCGTGGTCCACATTGTGGCTCCCAGTGCGGCTCTCATAGCATTGTTTTGGGCAACTTCAAGCTTTTTTCACTCTTGGTGTTATAGACTTATGAGTGCAGGTGCGGCATAGTCGATCTGACTGCCAGTACATAGTATGTGCGAAGGACTTGCAGATTGGCTCCTCCAGAGAGGGAGGTTGAGGATTGCCGTCCGGGCCCCAGTTCGCTCTCTTAAGTAAGTGACCTCAGCATTAAAATTCATGTGTGTCCAGGATTATGCCTAGATACTGATAAGTGTTTACTATTAAATTGGTTGACCCTGTACTGTGAATTGGATGTTGCGCTTCGCTATTTTAATGGGCATGGCTTTTGTCTTTGTGGGGTTGAGTTTGATACCAATCTGTTTTGCCTCTTTACTGATGCATTTGGGTTTAAGGCGCGCTGCATCCTTTCCTTTTATGATGATGACAAAGTCGTCTGCGTAGTTTCGGTCCATCCTGGACAATTCTCAAGTCGATTGTGATGAGAAAGTAGAGACAGGCAATAAATAGGCAAGAGAGAGCTGAGGAGCAAAGTAAGGTGTAGTAGAGGGGATAGTAATAATAATAAGAGCTGCAGAAGGCCTATTGGCCCATACGAGGCAGCTCCTATTATAAGAGAATTATATTATTATAAGGGAAGAGAGAAAAAAAAGGAAAGAGAAAGAAAGACAATAGAAGGGGTAGGCTTATGTTAGGTCACGTTTGTTAGAAAGATTAGAGCATTTGAGTATATACTGTGAAAGGGAAGAGTCCACAGCAACAAAGCCAGGACTCAAGCTCATGTTGGGTACATTGTGTATTAGAGCCGATTCCACAAGATTCCAGGAAGACCAATCAATTGATTGGTCTTCAATTGATTGGAGGAAGACCAATCAATTGATTGGTCTTCCTCCAAAATAATCTTTCCTGCCTCTACTCTACACAGACGCCGTCTTGTTGAATCGGCTCTAATACAAAATGTACCCAATATGAACTTGAGTCCTGGCTTTGTTGCTGTGGACTCTTCCCTTTCACAGTATATACTCAAATGCTCTAATCTTTCTAACAAACGTGACCTAACATAAGCCTACCCCTTCTATTGTCTTTCTTTCTCTTTCCTTTTCTTTCTCTCTTCTCTTACGCTCCCTTGCTATCCCCTTCTTATTACTAACTCCTTCTCATTTGGTGGTTATAATAGGAGCTGCCTCGTATGGGCCAATAGGCCTTCTGCAGCTCTTATTATTATTACTATCTCCTTTACTACACCTTACTTTGCTCTTCAGCTTTCTCTTGCCTATTTATTGCCTGTCTCTACTTTCTCATCATTTACGGGCTATTCATGCCCGTGCCACCTCTTGGGTGGCTTAATCTTTATCAATCTTTCTCATCATGCCCCGCTCCTGTGCCAGGTAAGTTACGGGCTCACCATAGCCCGTGCTACTTGGAACTTGTTCACTCCCTTCACCTTCTAGGGAGTGAACTCCCTTCACCTTCTAGTGTGTGGTCTGGTCAACTTACTTTAGCCACGTTATTGTGACTCATCGCCTGGTTATGGGAGGTGTTTACCAAGAGTGTTTTGTGCTAGAGATAGGGGGAACAGGTTAAGGGTTTGCTATCCCGGAGCTGGCATTGGTGATATTATAAACAACATGAATGATATTATGGCTGGTAATGGGAACAATCCCATTATTTGCATTAGCGTGGGAGGAAATGATGTTGGTCGAGTCAGGAGTGAGGAACTGATTCAGAGGTATAAAACAGCCATAGAGTTAGTTAGGAGCAAGGGAGGAATCCCGATCATATGTGGCATTCTTCCAAGAAAGGGAGTGGGAAATGAATGGATATCGAGGGCACTTGGTGTCAATTGCCGGCTGGAAAGATATTGCAAATCAAATGCAATATCTTTCATAGACAACTGGGAACACTTCTATGGAAGAAATGAAATGTATGCTCGTGATGGGGTGCATCTATCGAGAGCTGGGGTTGTTGCTGTTGCGAACTCGCTAGAAGAAGTGGTTAGAGGTGTTTGTTTGGGTTTAAACTGTTAGTAGATAGAGGTATGGGAATTGATTTGGAGGAAGGAGGTAATAAAAGTATGTGTTTGTGGGAGAAAGGAATTGGCAAAACGATCAGGGAAAGAGAAGGTCCGCAAAATAACAATTCACTTAGGGTATATTACACTAACAGTAGACGTCTAAGAAATAAAATTAACGAATTAAATGCTCTTGTCTGCACAGAAAAAATAGATATTATTGCACTTACCGAAACGTGGATGAATGTAGAAAATAGAGAACTATTAGCTGAATATCAAATATATGGATTTAAACTATTTCACACAGATAGATATATTAGACGAGGAGGTGGAGTAGCCATATATGTTAGGGACAATTTGAAATGTAGTCTCAAAGAGGGAATCAAAACAGAGCCACACACAGAAACTATTTGGATTGAATTAAACGAAAAAGCTAATAATATTATAATAGGAGTAATATATAGGCCACCAAATTTAGACAGAATGGAAGCAAAGCATCTATGGGATGAAATATCTAGAGCATCTAGATCTAACAGTATTTATGTCATGGGTGACTTTAATTTTAGCGGAATAAACTGGTTGAACAAAACAGGGAATAGTGAAGCAGAAGATTTTCTAGAATTAATTGACGATTGCTTTCTTACGCAACACATTAAGGAACCAACACGGGAAAATAATATTTTAGATTTAGTGTTAACTAACAGGGAAACGCAAATTAATGACATCGAAATAGGGAGTGAGCTAGGGAGCAGTGATCACAAAGAAATCAGATTTAGCATAGAATGGAATAGACCAGTAGGAGAAAATTCTGTTAAAGTGCCAGATTTTCGAAAAGCTGATTTTAATAGCCTAAGAAATTTTTTGGGTCAAATTGATTGGAAAAGCTTGGGTATGGGGTGTGGGCCGGTCTTGGAGCGAGACATGAACCCAGCGATAGGTGACTTAAATGGGGATTTCGATGTGGATTCAATATATAACTTATTTAAGAATATTCTAAACAAAGCACAGGAACGTAGTATACCATACAAATTGAATAGATCGTATACTAATGACCCAAAGTGGATAACAAAGAATTTGAAGAACCTTATAGGTAAAAAGAGAGCTTGGTACAAAAGGATTAAAAATGGGGAGGTCACTTTAGAACAGGAATTCGTACAACTGGTTAGAAATGTTAAAAAAGAGATAAGGAAAGCAAAAAGAAACTATGAAGTTCGCATAGCAGGGCAAGCAAAGACAAATCCTAAAGGGTTTTTTCAGTTATATCGTACTAAGACTAGGGAAAGGATAGGTCCATTAAAAACTGAGACAGGTCAAATAACAGATAGTGATGAAGAGATGAGTAGTATTTTTAATAAATATTTTGTATCTGTATTTACTAAAGAGGAACTTAACAATATGCCTTCAGCCGAACAAGTCTATGTGGGTGGGGACGAGGACAGGTTGACGAGTTTAGCAGTTACCAGGGAGGATGTTCTTAAACAAATAGTAGAACTCAAACCAAACAAATCCCCAGGGCCGGATGAAGTGTTTGCTAGGGTGCTTAAAGAATGCAAAGAGGAGCTTTGTGACCCACTGTCAACCATATTTAATAAATCAATAGAGTCAGGCATAGTGCCAGAGTTTTGGAAAGTTGCTAATGTGATACCAGTTTTTAAGAAAGGAGATAGATCACTTGCGTCTAACTATCGACCAATTAGCCTAACGTCTATTGTGGGAAAGTTACTCGAATCTATAATAGCAAATAAAATTCGTCTTCATCTTGAAAAACATAAATTAATAATTGAGTCGCAACATGGTTTTATAAATGGCCGTTCATGTTTAACAAATTTGTTATCTTTTTATTCTAGCATTGTTGAGGCAGTTGATAGTGGTAAGGATTGCGATGTTGTATACCTTGACTTTAGCAAAGCTTTTGATACAGTGCCACATGAAAGACTGATTAAAAAAATAGAGTCTCATGGTATTGGGGGTGCTATATTAAGCTGGATTAGGGCATGGCTATACCAAAGGAAACAGAGAGTTAGTATAAATGGAATCAAGTCAGAGTGGGAAAATGTTGTAAGTGGAGTGCCTCAAGGCTCTGTCCTGGGACCTCTGTTGTTTATAATATATATAAATGATTTAGATTCAGGTTTGAGTAGCAACATTTGCAAATTTGCCGATGATACGAAAATCGGTAGGGAAATTAATTCGGAGGAGGACTCACTATCACTTCAAGTTGATCTAGATAGGGTTTTGAAATGGTCAAAGGATTGGCAGATGCAGTTTAATGCTGATAAATGTAAAGTTCTGAGGTTAGGTAATGATGATAGAGTTACAAGATACGAGCTAGATGGTGTTGTGATTGCGAAGTCGGATTGCGAAAGGGATCTGGGAGTTATGATTAGTAAGAATTTAAAACAAAAGGATCAATGCATAAATGTTAGTAATAAGGCAAATCGGACACTTGGATTTATTAATCGCAGCGTTAGTAACAAGACACCTGGTGTGGTTCTCAAGCTATATCTTGCTCTAGTTAGGCCCCATTTAGATTATGCAGTTCAGTTTTGGTCGCCATATTATAGAATGGATATAAATTCACTTGAACGTGTCCAGCGTAGGATGACTAAGTTAATTCCCCAAATTAGAAATCTTTCATATGAAGAAAGATTAACAAAGCTTAAGTTGCATTCACTGGAAAGGCGAAGAGTTAGGGGTGACATGATAGAGGTTTACAAGTGGATGAATGGACATAACCGGGGGGATATTAATAGGGTATTAAAAGTATCAACACAGGACAGAACACGAAACAATGGATATAAATTGGATAAGTTTAGATTTAGGAAAGACTTGGGTAAATACTGGTTCAGTAACAGGGTTGTTGATTTGTGGAACCAATTGCCGCGTAACATTGTGGAGGTGGGGTCCCTCGATTGTTTCAAGCACGGGTTGGACAAGTATATGAGTGGGATTGGGTGGTTATAGAATAGGAGCTGCCTCGTATGGGCCAATAGGCCTTCTGCAGTTACCTTTGTTCTTATGTTCTTAAGAGTGTGATGGATGGTGGGAGGTGTTAACCAAGTGTGTGATGGATAGTGGGGTGTGTTTACCAAGTCTATGTGAAGGGTGGTGGGAGATGTTTACCAAGAGTGTGACACGGGTGGTGTTAGGTGCTTACCAAGTGTGTTATGGGTGGTGGGAGGTGTTTTCTAAATGTTTGTGACGAGTGGAGGCAGGTGTTTACCAAGTGTGTGTGATGGGTGATGGAAGGATTTTATCAAGTGTGTGTGACGGATGTTGGGAGGTGTATGTGTGTTCGGAAACGGTGAATATGTAACTATTACAGGATGTGTTCAGAGGTGGTGAACATGTAACTATTACAGGATGTGTTCAGAGGTGGTGAACATGTAACTATTACAGGATGTGCTCAGAGGTGGTGAACATGTAACTATTACAGGATGTGCTCAGAGGTGGTGAACATGTAACTATTAGAGGATGTGCTCAGAGGTGGTGAACATGTAACTATTACAGGATGTGCTCAGAGGTGGTGAACATGTAACTATTACAGGATGTGCTCAGAGGTGGTGAACATGTAACTATTACAGGATGTGCTCAGAAGTGGTGAACATGTAACTATTACAGGATGTGCTCAGAGGTGGTGAACATGTAACTATTACAGGATGTGCTCAGAGGTGGTGAACATGTAACTATTACAGGATGTGTTCAGAAGTGGTGAACGTGTAACTATTACAGGATGTGTTCAGAAGTGGTGAAAATGTATCTATTGCAGGATGTGTTCGAAAGTGGTGTACTTCAGCCTGCCCACAGAGGTGCTGGAGATGGTGTTTGCGCACGTGCCTCTAGTGCATCTGTTGACCGTCGATGCAACTGTCTGTCGCTACTGGTACACAGTTATCCTTAACCCTGCGGTGAGTAATGCAACCCTACGGTTAGTAATACAACCCTGCAGTGAGTATCTAAGCCCGGCAGTGAGTAACTCAACCGTTCAGTTAGTAATAAAACCTGAGTTACATAATCGTTCAGTGAGTAATACAATAAAGTGGTGAGTAATATAATCCTACAGTGAGTAATACAAAACTGAATAAATGTTAATTAAATATATTGTGCAATGAAGTTTTCAAATTATGTAATACATTTAATTTGAAAATAACAAATGTAACTATGAACAACTGCTGCTTTCAGAAGGTGAATTTTTCGTAATTTACATTATGTTTGTCATACTGTTAATTCGTTTGTCTTAATTTGTTACTGAACAATTTCAGTTTCTACCATGGAGAAAAGTTCACCACAGACTGAAGCTGGCGTCTTGGAGAGTTCCATCCACCATACCGCTCTTCCACACGTCGGAGAGTGACAAGCTGCCAACCACCCACCTCTTGTCTACCCACTGTCAGCGCCACGGTTTTACTAACGTGAGAGACTGTATCCCCAGTGTCATCAGGTAAGATAACACGACGAGAGACTGTATCACCAGTGTCATCATTTAATATAACACCATGAGAGACTGTATCCCCAGAGTTATCAGGTAAGATAAAACCATGATATACTGTGTCACCAGCGACATCAGGTATGATAACACAATGAGAGACTATATCACCAGGGTCATCAGGTAAGATAACACCATGAGAGACTGTATAACTAGTGGCATCATGTAACATAACAGAAATTTTGCTTTCCCAAGACAGGATTGTAGACTGGGGCCGTTTTAACAAATTTGCTACCATTTTATTAGAGCATAGTTGAGGCAGTTGATAGTGGTAAGATTTGTGATAGTATGAACCTTGACTTCAGCAAAGCTCAGTGCCCCATCAAAGATTGTTTAAAAAGATACAGGCTCATGGTATTGGGGTGCTATATTAAGTTGGATTAGGGCATGCCTATACCAAACGAAACAAAGAATAAATGGGGTTAAAATTAAGTCCGGGTGGGAAAATGTGGTAAGTGGAATGCTTCAAGGCTTTGTCCTGGGACCTCTGTTATTCATAATATTTATATATGATTTAGATTCACGTTTAAGCAGCAATATTTGCAAATTTGCCTATGATACAAAAAATAAACAGTGATACACTTCAAGACGATCTAAATAGGGTTTTTGAAATGGTCAAAAGATTGGCAGATGCTGTTTAATGCTGACAAATGTAAGGTTTTGAGGCTAGGTAATGATAATAGATTTAAAAGATACGTGCAAGATAATGTTGAGATTGGAAAGTCTGTAACGGTTCTATTGTTACGTAAAGTGTGGTGACAAATAAACACAGTCACTAAGATACTATATATATATTTGGTCGAATATACAGAAGTACACAGGTGATACTTTGGTGTTAGTTGAGCGCACTGAGCGTCGGTACAGTATCTCGCAAGTGTCTGCTCTAGACCACACTTGAAAGTAGACTAGTTAATGTTTGCTATTCTGCTGCTTATATGCTCGGGCAACACCTCACCGTGTTGCCCGGGCAACGCCTCACCTCATTCATCTCCAAAGGTTGACAGGAATATTAACAATGCATTTGGAGCGAGTATATTATTGGGATAATCTACTCGCTACAAGTCAAATTGCGAATTTGATCTGGGAAGTTATCATTAGTAAGAATTAAAAAAAAATCAATGCAACTGTAATTCGTAATATATTCGTAATAAGGCAAAGAGGACACTGGGATTTATTTATCAACGCATTTATAATATGACACCTAGTTCTTCAGCTATATCTTGCTTTTGTTAGGCCTCATTTATATTATGCAGTTCAGTTTGGGCGCCATACATTAAAATTGATATAAATTCACTACAATGCGTCCAATGTAGGATGACGAATTTTATTCCGCAAATTTGAAGAAGGATTGACAGAGCTTAAATTACAGTCTCTAGAAAGGCTAAGAATTAGGGGTGACATAATAAAGGTGTACAAGTGTGTGAATGGACATAGTAAAAGGGATATTAACAGGGTATTAAAAGTATCAACACAAGATGGAAAACGAAACAATGGGTATAAAATGGATAAGTTTAGTTTTAGAAAAGAGCTGGGAAAATACTGATTCGGTAACAGGGTTGTTTATTTGTTGAACAAATTACCACATAACATAATAGAAGTAGGTCCCCTTGATTGTTTCAAGCGTGTGTTAGACATATATATAAAAATGATATTAGGTGGATATAAATACGACCTGCCTCATATAAGAACATGAGAACATAAGAATAAAGGTAACTGCATAAGACCTATTGGCCCATACGAGGCAGCTCCTATTTTTAACCGCCCAATCCCACTCACATACATGTCCAACCCACGCTTGAAACAATCAAGGGACCCCACCTCCACCACGCCACGTGGTAGCTGGTTCCACAAATCACAACCCCCTGTTACTGCACAATTATTTACCCAAGTATATCCGAAATCTAAACTTATCCAGTTTATACACCCATTGTTTCGTGTTATCTTATATTGATACTTTTAATACCCTATTAATTGCCCCTTTGTTATGTCCATTCATCCACATGTAAACCTCTATCAAGTCACCCTCCTACTTGTCGCCTTTCCAATGAAAGTAATCGAAGCTTTGTTAATCTTTCTTCCCATGACAAGTTTATTGATTTGGGGAATTAATTTTGTCATCCTATGCTGGACACGTTACAATGAATTTATATCCACTTCATAGTACGGCGATCAAAATTTAACTGCATAATCTAAATGGGGCCTAACCAGAGCAAGATATAGTTGAAGAACAACATCAGGTGTCATGTTACTAACGCTTCGATTAATAAATCCCAGTGTCCTATCTGCCTTATTATGAACATTTATGCATTGACTTTTTTTGTTTTAAATTCTTACTAATCACAACTCCCAGATCATTTTCACAATCCGACTTGGAAATCTCAACACCATCTGGCTCATATCTGGTAACTATTATCATTACTACCCAGTCTAAAAACCCTATATTTGTGAGTATTAAAGAGCATGTGCCAATCTTTTGACCATTTCAAAACCCTATTAGGATCGCCTTGAAATGACAGTGAGTCTTTTTCCATGTTTATTTTCCTCTTGAATCTTTTGTATCATAGACAAATTTGCAAATAGTACTGCTCAAACCTGAATGTGTATTTATATACACATATGTATATTAGTATATTTTGGTAGCAGTCTTTCCTGTAGACATATATTATTAAATATGACCGAAAAAGTAAGATTAATAATACTAACATGAATTTTCTCGATTTTTCTTATGTTACTTTTTACTGTTGATGGTAATTGAAAAATCAATTCTCCAAAATTCATTTTTATTTCTAGTCTGACGCGACACTTGAGCGCGTTTCGTAAAACTTATTACATTTTCAAAGACTTTAGTTTACACACACACAACTGTAACTGAATAGAGCTTACACATCTTCGATTTTTTATACCTACATTTGGGTGAGGTGATATGTTACAACAGTTTTGGATGAGGTGAAAACAAACTTTCAACACACGACAGAACACGAAACAATGGGTATTGAATGGAAGTAATTGCAGAAAGCCTATTGGCCCATATTTCTTGATGCTTCTATATTGGAGTGGAGTCTTGAAGTGGGTAGAATATAGTTGTGCATTAATTGGCTGTTGATTGCTGGTGTTGACTTCTTGATGTGTAGTGCCTCGCAGATGTCAAGCCGCCTGCTATCGCTGTATCTATCGATGATTTCTGTGTTGTTTGCTAAGATTTCTCTGGTGATGGGTTGGTTGTGGAAAGAGATTATATGTTCAATACCCATATTATATGTCAATACCCATTGTTTCGTGTTCTGTCTTGTGTTGAAAGTTTGTTTTCACCTCATCCAAAACTGTTGTAACATATCACCTCACCCAAATGTAGGTATGGCAGTTGCTGTTTTCTTGATTTCATGAAGTCGTACTTGGCAGTCCATGGAGACTGCGGTGTGAGCTCCCCATAAATTGAGACATAATTTGCTGGGTGACTGGCAGGTTTTGAAGTGATGATCTTGGGTGCAAATGCTGCACTTTGACTCTACTTGTGGGCAGTTCCTGGTATCGTGGTCGTATTTATTTCACTTAAAACATTGGCGTACGATGTAGTAACGCTCCTTCTTTACAGTGGCAAGTGTAATGGAAATATCCAAGCATCTGAATCCATTTTCCACAGCTTGGGTCGCTGCAGCAACTGTTGTGAAGGTGACCTTGAGAGTAAGCTTTGGGCTGTCGTCGTTCTTGATGACTTTCACTTTAGCTGCAGTCAGGGCAGGGTTCCTTGAGTTGATGCTATCAAGTATGGTGACAGGGTCCTGGATGGCGATGTAGACACTCGTGTGGCTGACGAAGATGGTTCGTTCAGCCAAGTAGCGTCTGGTAGGAATGATGATCAGCTTCAGTTACGAAGAGCGTCCTGGTGTTCTAGTGCAAACAGTTGCTCCAGAGCTTCCTTGCTTGAATAGAGAAGTACAGCTTCGTCGCGGATGTCCAATGGAGCAGCATTCATTATGTCGACGATTTTCCTTAGTAATTGGGGCCGTTGTATATGGTTTCATCCCGAAACCGGACCTTGACGCGGTAGATCATGATGACGGTGAATCTTTCAATGACTACCGCATCACTGGAGATTGCTTATCGTCTCTTATAGGTATATAGTACCAATATATGAGTGGGGAGTGACAATCAAGAATGAAGCTAGTCATCTGCTCAATTTTTACCCACCCGGCAATGGAGATGCATGGTGCATGAGAGGTTGAGGTTGTTTATTTCGTTGTGTTGCGTTTATGCCTTGTCGTTTATTCGTTTATGCTTTTATCCGTTTATCTTTATGCCAGTGATCTATCTTCTTTCTTAATTTTTTTCCACACTAGCCACCTTCCATGACTCTGGCACTCTGCCTGACTCTAATGATTAATTACATATGGTAGACAATGGATCGCAAAGCTCCTCTTCGCATTCTTTAAGCAAGGTTTCTTGGCAAACATTTCATCTGGTCCTGGGGATTTGTTTGGTTTGAGTTTCATTTTGTGTTTAATAGCATCATCCTTGGTAACTGTTAGACTAGTCATCCTGTCCTAGTCCTCACCAACATAGACTTGTTCGGCTGAATGCATAGAGTTAAGTTCTTCTTTAGTAAATACAGAGATAAAGTATTTATTAAAAATATTACTCGTCTCTTTGTCATTATCCGTTATCTGACCTGCCTCGGTTTTTAATGGACCTATCCTTTCCCTAACCTTTGTTTGATATAACTGAAAAAAACTTTAGGATTTGCCTCTGCTTGGCCTGCTATACGAACTTCATAGATTCTTTTTGCTCTCCTTATCTCTTTTTTAACATTTATAACCAGTTGTACGAATTCATGTTCTAAAGTGACTTTCCCATTCTTAATCCTTTTATATCACCCTCTCTTTCTACCTATAAGGTTCTTCAGATACTTTGTTATCCATTTCTGGTCATTATTATTCGATTTATTCAATTTGTACGGTGTTTGTACTACGTTCCTATGCTTTGCATAAAATATTTTTAAATAAGGTATATTTTGAATCCACATCAATATCCCCTTTTACATCATTCATCGCTGGGTTCACGTCTTGCTCCAAGACTGGCCTGCCCCCTATGCCCAAGACTTTCCAATCTATTTGACCTCCAAAAATTCTTAGGATATTAAAATTAGCTTTTCGAAAATCTGGCACTTTAACAGAATTTTCTCCTACCGATGCATTCTATGCTAAATCTGATTTCTTTGTGATCACTGTTCTCTAGTTCTCTCCCTATTTCGATGTGTTTCTGTGTTAGTAAACACTAAATCTAAAATATTATTTTCCTGTGTTGGTTCCTTATTGTGTTAAGTAAGCAAGCAATCGTCAATTAATTCTAGAAAATCTTCTACTTTGTTATTCCCTGTTATGTTAATACAGTTTATTCCACTAAAATTAAAGTCACCCATGACACAAATACTGTTAGACCTGTGGGAAAAACCTGCTGGGATTGATATAAGAGGAGACTACCAGAGACTTGTACTGAACTAAATTAAAAATTTACTGTCTGCAAATTAATTCAACTAAAATCTCTAGCTAGGGTTGTAAATCCTAGCTCCTCTTTTCCTAATGACAGATTGTGGGCTGTAAGGGACAGGTGGGGTGAATGAATTAGTTGATAGAAGTTCCAGTCCACCTGTAGACAGGGATCTCACATCAGCTTGTATTTTATACAAGGATAAGATTTAATAAATTCAGTTATATGACTGAACACTGGCTCTGTTTAAATCAGGGATTTAAACATACTTAGTCTAGCCTAGCACCATAACTATTAACAGCCAATATATTCTTATACTATAAACAACAAATTAAATTGTAAAAGTATAATAAATGACTTTAAATGTACTGTTACCAAGTACAAAATTATATTCAATTAAATGAACTTATATGATAACTTAAAAAATAACTAAGCAAGCAATTGTTAACTTAATTTATATATTCAAGTATATATGCAATGTATTTATATTCAATTTATATGAATAAGGTACAGTCAGCTTGACTGAATCTCTTCCAACACCACGGACACTTATGAGGTTTTATTTACTTATTTTAGTTGAATCCTTTTCTGACGCAATGGACACTCATGAGGTCTAGTGCTTGGATAAAGATTCACAGCTACACTACAATTGTAATAAACTTACTGAAAAATGAGGCGTGGCCTCACTTTTTAACCGACAGACAGATTTATAGAATATTAAAGTCACACAAGCATACAATTGGCAAATCATATACCAAAATAACCTTCAACATACTTCTCTGCCAGTCGGAGTGCCTGTCTGACAGTGTGCCAGACTGATTAACTTTCTCTTGTTGAGTTTAGGCGCGATATTTTATATCACAGCTCTGCTGTATGATGATCTGGTAGCGTTGCTACGTGTTTGTCCCTGCAGTTGCAGAAGAATGATAGTTGATGGTGAAGGTGGAGCCAAGTCACTGTGTGCTCCGCTCTACACTTATAGATATAAATGTTCTAGGGATTTTCCTTGTAAATATTGTCCAGGTACTCCCCCAGTTCTAGAGAGTATTCCCTGGTGATAAAGATAACTAGATAAGGTGTCCTAAGCCAAATAATGTTCGCTAAGGATCTGTCACTGTTCACTGTTTTGTCAACAAACGGGTAGTGCCGTGGGGTGTGTCCTGGGCCCTTCTCTCAGCCATCGCCCCCCCCCCCCATGCTCCCTGAGCACAGTAGCCTTCTATGAATATTGATTGATTATTTTTACAGTCTAGACTTATGATTGAGATAAGATGTGATTATAATATAATTAGATATAGGATATAAAGATTATAAGTAGTACGTGATAGTACCACTGATTCTTATTAAGGATTCGATTTTATCCCTACCGGATATTGAATCAATGTTCCAATAGTTTATTAATTAACAAATCCTTCTAGAAGCTTCTGGATCCTTGAGAGGTCATGCACAAAGTCACGTAGGCATCTATAGGGCCCTGTAGCGTACGTGATCATACTGGCATTGTCATCTAGGATCAAGCTGTATAATGAATCTATAATGATTCTAATATGATTTTGATATGATATAGAAATGATATAGAAATTATACATTTCTTAGATGATTATTAGATATGGTGGGTAAAATTTCCCACAAGATCTAGATGCGCTCGATATTTTATCCCATAGATGATTTGCTTCTATTCTGTCTAAATTTGGTGTCCTATATATAACTCCTAATATAAGATTATTTGCTTTTTCGTTTAAATGTAGCCAAATAGTTTCTGTGTGTGTGTGGCTCACTTTTGATTCCCTCTTGGAGACTACATCTCAAATTTTCCCTAACATATATGGCTACTCCCCTCCTCGTCTAATATATCTATCTGTGTGAAATAGTTTAAATCCATTTATTTGAAATTCTGCTATAGTTCTCTATTTTTTACATTCATCTACGTTTCGGTAAGTGCAATAATATATATTTTTTCCATGCATACAAGGGCATTTAAATCGCTGATTTTGTTTTTTTAGACTCGTACTGTTCGTGTAATATACCATAAGTGTATTGTTATTTTGATGCTCCACTCCTTCCCTGATTATTTTGCCAAGTTGTTTCTCCCGCATACATATATTTTTATTACCGCCTTTTTCCATATCAATTCCCATACCAATATCAACGAACAGTTGATAAACACCGAAACAAATCCCTCCCACCACAGGTTTCAACGAGTTGGTAACAGCAACAACCCTTGCCCTAGATAGATGCACCCCATCCCGAGCATATATGTCATTTCTTCCGTAGAAGAAATTATATTGTATGCTTTTGTACGATATATATAAATGATATTGCTTTTGATTTACAATATTTATCCAGTCGGCAATTGACACCAATTGCCCTCGACAACCATTCATTTCCAAATCCCTCTCTTGGAAGAATGCCACATATGATCGGGATTCCTCCCTTGCTCCTAACTATTTCTATGGCTGTCTTAAACCTCTGAATCAGTTCCTTACTTCTAACTCGTCCAATATCATTTCCTCCAGCACTGGTACAAATAATGGGTTTGTTCCCATTTCCAGCAACAGTATCGTCCATGTTGTTCACATGGGCGATATTACGGCTGAAATGGGCGAACAGGCCTTCTGCATTCATTCTTATGTTCTGATGTTACACACATACCCTCAGGAAGCAGCCTGTAACAGCTGTCTAACTCCCAGGTACCTATTTACAGCTAGGTAACAGGAGCATCAGGGTGGTTGAAACTTTGCCTATCTGTTTCCGCCGGCGCCGGGAATCGAACCCCGAACTACAGAACTACGTATCCAGCATGCAGTCTACTCAGCCACCAGTGTTGTGGTGTGTGTGAATGTGTGTGTGAATGTGTGAGTGAATGTGTGTGTGAATGTGTGTGTGTGTGAATGTATACTCACCTATTTGTGCTTGCGGGGGTTGAGCTCTGGCTCTTTGGTCCCGCCTCTCAACTGTCAATCAACTGGTTTATAGATTCCTGAGCCTACTGGGCTGTATCATATTTACATTTGAAACTGTGTATGGAGTCGGCCTCCACCACATCACTGCCTAATGCATTCCATCCGTTAACTACTCTGACACAAAAAAAGTTCCTTCAAACGTCCCGGTGGCTCATGTGGGTACTCAGTTTCCACCTGTGTCCTTTTGTTCGCGTACCACCAGTGTTGAATAGTTTATCCCTTTTTACTTGGTCGATTCCCCTGAGGATTTTGTAGGCTGTGATCATGTCTCCCCTTACTCTTCTGTCTTCTAGTGTCGTAAGGTGCATTTCCCGCAGCCTTTCCTCGAAACTCATACTTCTTCTGGGACTAGTCTAGTGGCATACCTTTGGGCTTTTTCCAGCTTCGTCTTGTGCTTGACAAGGAACGGGCTCCATGCTGGGGCCGCATACTCCAGGATTGGTCCAACATATGTGGTGTAGAAGATTCTGAATGATTCCTTACACAGGTTCCTGAACACTGTTCTGATGTTAGCCAGCCTCGCATATGCCGCAGACGTTATTCTTTTTATGTGGACTTCAGGAGACAGGTTTGGTGTGATATCAACTCCTAGATCATTCTCTCTGTCCATTTCATTAAGTACTTCATCTCCTATTCTGTATCCTGTGTCTGGCCTCCCGTTTCCACTGCCTAGTTTCATTACTTTGCATTTACTCGGGTTGAACTTCAACAGCCATTTGTTGAACCATTCATTCAGTCTGTCTAGGTCATCTTGTAGTCTCCAACTATCATCCTCTGTTTCAATCCTCCTCATAATTTTTGCATCATCAGCAAACATTGAGAGAAACGAGTCTAGTGGAATATTGTAATATTGTAACTTTTTTGTGTAATGACATTTTCAAATAAAGTTAGATAAATATACACACATACCAAAAGAATAGGGGTGGTAGGAGAAGAAAATATCAAAGTGTTCAGTGAGAATCCACAAGGTCCTCCCTGAGAGTGTGTATATAAATGATTGATTATATATTTATATAAATATATAAATGATTGTGTATATTAATATATATATAAATGATCTCCCAGAGGACCTTGTGGATCAGTGAGGATCCACAAGGTCCTCTGGGAGATCATTTATATATATCGGAAACAGTATAGGCCCAAGGACTGACCCCTGTGGGACTCCACTTGTAACGTCTCGCCAATCTGAGACCTCACCCCTCACCCTGACTCGTTGTCTCCTGTTGCTTAGGTACTCCTTTATCCAACGGAGTACCTTCCCTTTCACTCCAGCCTGCATCTCCAGCTTTTTCACTAGCCTCTTGTGTGGTACTGTATCAAAGGCTTTCTGACAATCCAAAAATATGCAGTCTGCCCACCCTTCTCTTTCTTGCCTGATTTTTGTTGCCTGGTCGTTGAATTCAAGATAACCCAGTGAGGCAGGACCTGCCTTCCCTGAACCCATGTTGATGCTGTGTTACAAAGTTCTTTCGCTCCACATGTTCCACTAGCTTTCTTCGCACAATCTTCTCCATCAGCTTGCATGGTATGCAGGTTAGGGACACTGGCCTGTAGTTCAGTGCCTCCTATCTATCCCCTTTTTTGTATATCGGGACTACGCTAGCTGTTTTTCAATTTTCTGGCAGTTCCCCTGTTTCCAGTGTGTGTGCGTGTGTGTGTGTGTGTGTGTGTGTGTGTGTGTGTGTGTGTGTGTGTGTGTGTGTGTGTGTGTGTGTGTGTGTGTGTGTGTATGTGTATGTGTACTCACCTAATTGTGCTTGCGGGGGTTGAGCTCTGGCTCTTTGGTCCCGCCTCTCAACCGTCAATCAACTGGTGTACAGATTCCTGAGCCTATTGGGCTCTATCATATCTACATTTGAAACTGTGAATGGAGTCAGCCTCCACCACATCACTTCCTAATGCATTCCATTTGCTAACTACTCTGACACTGAAAAAGTTCTTTCTAACGTCTCTGTGGCTCATTTGGGTACTCAGCTTCCACCTGTGTCCCCTTGTTCGCGTCCCACCAGTGTTGAAAAGTTCATCCTTGTTTACCCGGTCGATTCCCCTGAGGATTTTGTAGGTTGTGATCATGTCCCCCCTTACTCTTCTGTCTTCCAGTGTCGTGAGGTGCATTTCCCGCAGCCTTTCCTCATAACTCATGCCTCTTAGTTCTGGGACTAGTCTAGTAGCATACCTTTGGACTTTTTCCAGCTTCGTCTTGTGCTTGACAAGGTACGGGCTCCATGCTGGGGCCGCATACTCCAGGATTGGTCTTACATATGTGGTGTACAAGATTCTGAATGATTCCTTACACAGGTTCCTGAACGCCGTTCTGATGTTAGCCAGCCTCGCATATGCCGCAGACGTTATTCTCTTTATGTGGGCTTCAGGAGACAGGTTTGGTGTGATATCAACTCCTAGATCTTTCTCTCTGTCTGTTTCATTAAGTACTTCATCTCCTATTCTGTATCCTGTGCCTGGCCTCCTGTTTCCACTGCCTAGTTTCATTACTTTGCATTTACTCGGGTTGAACTTCAACAGCCATTTGTTGGACCATTCACTCAGTCTATCCTGGTCATCTTGTAGCCTCCTACTATCATCCTCTGTTTCAATCCTCCTCATAATTTTTGCATCGTCGGCAAACATTGAGAGGAACGAATCTATACCCTCTGGGAGATCATTTACATATACCAGAAACAGTATAGGTCCAAGGACTGACCCCTGCGGGACTCCACTTGTGACGTCTCGCCAATCTGAGACCTCACCCCTCACACAGACTCGTTGTCTCCTGTTGCTTAGGTATTCCTCTATCCACCGGAGTACCTTCCCTCTCACTCCAGCCTGCATCTCCAACTTTCGCACTAGCCTCTTGTGTGGCACTGTATCAAAGGCTTTCTGACAATCCAAAAATATGCAGTCTGCCCACCCTTCTCTTTCTTGCCTTATTTTTGTTGCCTGGTCGTAGAATTCAAGTAACCCTGTGAGGCAGGACCTGCCATCCCTGAACCCATGTTGATGCTGTGTTACAAAGTTCCTTCGCTCCAGATGCTCCACTAGTTTTTTTCGCACAATCTTCTCCATCAGCTTGCATGGTATGCAGGTTAGGGACACTGGCCTGTAGTTCAGTGCCTCCTGTCTATCCCCTTTCTTGTATATCGGGACTACGTTAGCTGCTTTCCAAGTATCTGGCAGTTCCCCTGTTGCCAGTGATTTGTTATACACTATGGAGAGTGGTAGGCTCAGTTCTCTTGCTCCTTCCTTTAGAACCCAAGGGGAGATTCCATCTGGGCCTATAGCCTTCGTCACGTCCAACTCTAGTAAACACTTCCTTACTTCCCCACTGGTAATCTCAAACTCTTCCAGTGGTTCCTGGTTAGCTATTCCCTCACTTACCTCTGGAATTTCTCCTTGTTCTAAGGTGAAGACCTCCTGGAATTTCTTATTCAATTCCTCACACACTTCCTTGTCATTTGTAGTGAATCCTTCCGCCCCTATCCTTAATCTCATAACCTGTTCCTTTACTGTTGTTTTTCTCCTAATGTGGCTATGCAACAATTTAGGCTGAGTCTTTGCCTTGCTTGCGATGTCATTTTCGTATTGTCTTTCTGCCTCTCTTCTCATCCTGACATATTCATTCCTGGCATTCTGGTATCTTTCTCTGCTCTCCAGTGTCCTGTTATTCCTATAGTTTCTCCATGCCCTTTTACTTTGCTGCTTAGCTAGCCTACATCTTTGATTAAACCATGGGTTTCTCATCTTCATTTCTCTGTTTTCCTTTTGGACTGGGACAAACTTGTTTGCTGCGTCCTTGCACTTCTGCGTGATGTAATCCATCATATCTTGGGCCGTCTTTCCCCTGAGCTCTGTTTCCCATGCTATATCTGTTAGGAATTTTCTTATCCCCTCATAGTTTCCCTTTCGGTATGCTAACCTTTTGGTTTCGGTATCCCTCCTCGAGTTCAATAACCCTTCTTCAATCAAGTACTCAAACACCAGTACACTGTGGTCGCTCATTCCTACTGGGTCCTCAAAACCGATTTCTCTTATGTCGGAGTCGTTCAGAGTGAAGACTAGGTCGAGTCTCGCTGGTTCGTCATTGCCTCTCAGGGTGTGTGTGTGTGTGTGTGTTTACTAGTTGTGTTTACTAGTTGTGTTTTTGCGGGGTTTGAGCTTTGCTCTTTCGGCCCGCCTCTCAACTGTCAATCAACTGTTTACTAACTACTTTTTTTTTTTTTTTTTTTTTTTTTTTCCCCACACCACACACACACACACACACCCCAGGAAGCAGCCCGTGACAGCTGACTAACTCCCAGGAACCTATTTACTGCTAGGTAACAGGGGCACTTAGGGTGAAAGAAACTTTGCCCATTTGTTTCTGCCTCGTGCGGGAATCGAACCCGCGCCACAGAATTACGAGTCCTGCGCGCTATCCACCAGGCTACGAGGCCCCGAGGCTACGAGGGTGTGTGTGTGTGTGTGTGTGTGTGTGTGTGTGTGTGTGTGTGTGTGTGTGCTCACTTAGTTGTGCTTGCGGGGGTTGAGCTCTGGCTCTTTGGTCCCGCCTCTCAACCGTCAATCAACAGGTGTTCAGGTTCCTGAGCCTTTTGGGCTCTATCATATCTACACTTGAAACTGTGTATGGAGTCAGCCTCCACCACATTACTTCCCAATGCATTCCATTTGTCAACTATTCTGACACTAAAAAAGTTCTTTCTAATATCTCTGTGGCTCATTTGGGCACTCAGTTTCCACCTGTGCCTCCTAGTGCGTGTGTCCCTTGTGTTAAATAGCCTGTCTTTATCAACCCTGTCGATTCCCTTGAGAATCTTGAATGTGGTGATCATGTCCCCCCTAACTCTTCTGTCTTCCAACGAAGTGAGGTTTAATTCCCGTAGTCTCTCCTCGTAGCTCATACCTCTCAGCTCGGGTACTAGTCTGGTGGCAAACCTTTGAACCTTTTCCAGTTTAGTCTTATGCTTGACTAGATATGGACTCCATGCTGGAGCCGCATACTCCAGAATTGGTCTGACATATTTGGTATATAATGTTCTGAAAGATTCCTTACACAAGTTTCTAAAGGCCGTTCTTATGTTAGCCAACCTGGCATATGCTGCTGATGTTATCCTCTTGACATGAGCTTCAGGGGACAGATCTGGCGTGATATCAACCCCCAGGTCTTTCTCTCTGACTCCTTAAGTATCTCATCTCCCAAATGATACCTTGTATCTAGTCTCCTGCTTCCTACCCCTATCTTCATTACATTACATTTGTTTGGGTTAAACTCTAACAGCCATTTGTTCGACCATTCCTGCAGCTTGTCCAGGTCTTCTTGAAGCCTCAAGCTGTCCTCCTCTGTCTTAATTCTTCTCATAATTTTTGCGTCGTCAGCAAACATTGAGAGGAATGAGTCTATACCCTCTGGGAGATCATTTACATATATCAGAAACAGGATAGGTCCATGTACAGAGCCCTGCGGGACTCCACTGGTGACTTCACGCCATTCTGATGTCTCACCCCTCACTGTAACTTTCTGCTTTCTATTGCTTAGGTACTCCCTTATCCACTGGAGCGCCCTACCAGTTACTCCTGCCTGTTTCTCCAGCTTATGCATCAACCTTTTATGGGGTACTGTGTCAAAGGCTTTTCGACAGTCCAAAAAAATGCAGTTCGCCCATCCTTCTCTTTCTTGCTTAATCTTTGTCACCTGATTGTAGAATTCTATCAAGCATGTAAGGCAAGATTTACCCTTCCTGAACCCATATTGATGGGTTGTCACGAAGTCTCTTCTTTCCAGATGTGTTACTAGGTTTTTTCTCACAATCTTTTCCATCACCTTGCATGGTATACAAGTTAAGGACACTGGCCTGTAGTTCAGTGCCTCTGGTTTGTCACCCTTTTTGTATATTGGTACTACATTAGCAGTCTTCCATACTTCTGGTGGGTCTCCCGTTTCCAGTGACCTACTATACACTATGAAGAGTGGCAAGCAAAGTGCTCCTGCACACTCTTTCAATACCCATGGTGAGATTCCGTCCGGCCCAAGAGCTTTTCTCACATCCAGCTGAAATAGGTGCTTGTTGACCTCATCTCTTGTAATTTCGAACCTATCCAAGGTCACCTGGTTTGCTGCCACCTCTCCTAGCGCCGTGACATCTCCCTGTTCTATTGTAAAGACCTCCTGGAACCTTTGGTTGAGTTCGTCACACACCTCTTTGACATTCTCTGTGTACCTGTCCTCGCCCACCCTAAGTTTCATCACCTGTTCCTTCACTGTTGTTTTCCTCCTGATGTGACTGTGTAGTAGCTTTGGTTCGGTCTTGGCTTTATTAGCTATATCATTTTCATACCTTTTCTCAGCTGCTCTTCTCACACTAACATACTCGTTCCTGGTTCTCTGGTATCTCTCTCTAGTTTCTGGTGTTCTGTTATTACGGAAGTTCCTCCATGCCCTTTTGTTCAGCTCCTTTGCTTTCATACATTCCCTATTAAACCACGGATTCTTCCTTTGGTTCTCTGTTTTTTCCTGTCGGGCTGGGACAAACCTGCTTACAGCCTCTTGACATTTTTGGGTGACATAGTCCATCATGTCTTGTACGGACTTAGTTCCGAGTTCTGTGTCCCAATGTATATCCAATATAGGAATTTATTAATTTCCTCATAGTTTCCCTTTCGGTACGCCAGCCCTTTGTTTCCCAGTTCTTTTTTGGGGGTGATAATTCCTAGCTCAACCAGGTACTCATAGCTCAATACACTATGATCACTCATTCCCAAGGGGGCTTCCAACTTAACTTCCCTTATAACCGACTCATTTAGGGTAAATATCAGATCAAGCAAGGCTGCTTCATCCCCTCCTCTCATTCTTGTCGGTCCCTTGATGTGTTGACTTAGAAAGTTTCTTGTTGCCACATCCAGCAGCTTAGCTCTCCATGTGTCTGGGCCTCCATGTGGGTCTCTGTTCCCCCAATCTATCTTTCCATGGTTAAAGTTTCCCATGATTAGTAGTCTGGATCCGTTCCTGCTAGCCACAGAAGCTGCTCTCTCTATTATGTTGATGGTGGCCAAGTTGTTTCTATCATATTCCTGTCTGGGTGTTCTGTCATTCGGTGGGGGGTTATATATGACTACTACTATAATTTTCTGTTCTTCAGTTGCTATGGTGCCTGATATGTAGTCACTGAAACCTTCACAGTTCTGAATTACCATCTCGTTGAAGCTCCAACCTTCTCTTAGTAGCAAAGCTACACCATCTCCTCCTCTCCCTTCTCTCTCTTTCCTTACTACATAATAGCTCTGTGGAAACACTGCGTTTGTAATGATTTTTGTTAGCTTTGTTTCTGTGAGTGCTATTATGTCTGCGTTTTCTTCTAGTGCCTATTCTCCGAGTTCACTTGTTTTATTTGTAATCCCATCTATGTTAGTGTACATCGCCTTGAAGCTCACTTTCTTATCCCTTTCTTGTGTGTGTGTGTGTGTGTGTGTGTGTGTGTGTGTGTGTTCTACCCCCATTTCACTTGGTTTGTTCCAACCGTCTACCACTCTGTTTGCAAAAGATATGGCTATGATATTTGTTCGGCACTTCTGTTTTCTTAGCTGGAATCTGTGTCCTCTTGGTCGTGAAGTTGCTGTTTTCAGGAATTACTCCTTGTCAATTTGTCAATTACAGTTAATATTTTGTAAGTGTTGATCATATCACCTCTTTCTTCTGTCTTCCAGTTTTGGCATGTTTAACGCCTCTAGTCTCTCCTCGTAACTCTTGTTTTTCAGTTTCGGAAGCCATTTTGTAGCATGTTGCTGCAATTTTTTCAGTTTATTTATGTGCTTCTTGAGATTTGGGCAGCATACAGATAGCTTCATATTCCAATTTTGGCCTTACAAAAGCTATGAACATTTTCTTTTGTATTTAACCATCCATATAATTAAAAGCAAGCTTGAAGTTGGAAAGCGACGCATATGCTCCTCTCACAATTGTTTATGTGTTCCTCTGGTGACAGCTTATTATCCAAAACCAGCCATAGGTCTCATTCTTTACTAGAGTTCTATAATTCCTTTCCACATAATTTGTAAGTTGTGTGTGGCATTTTTTCTCCTATTCCACATTCCATAAAATAACATTTAATCACATTGAGTTCTATTTGCTACTTGACTCTCTAAGCACTTACTTTATCGACATAAATTTGAAGGGCATTGCAATCGTCTGCGTCTCCTATCTTTCCCATTATCTTAGCATCATCTGCAAACATGTTTATATAATTCTGAAATCCTTTTGGTGGATCGTTATTTAGATGATTAACATGACTGTTGCAAGAACTGAACACTGAGGTACTCCGCTAGTGACACTTCTCCAGTCAGATACATTGTCTTTGATTACTGCCCTCATATGTCTGTCAGATAGAATTTATTTTATTCATAACAGACGTCTTCCTGTCACTCCTCCAGCATGTTCCAGTTTCCAGAGCAGCCTCTTGTGTGGGACTCCAGATGGACACAGTCAAACCATCTATGTCTTTCCTATATTATCTCTGTGGCTCTATCATAAAAGATAAGTAGATTTGTTATACAGGATTTTCCTGTTCGAAAACCATTCTGTCTGTCCGTTAATATGTCATTACTTTTTAGGTGTTTGACCTATTTGACTTTACCTTTTTTCTAGTGTTTTGATTACTAATCTTGTTAATGACATGGGTCTATAATTTAGAGGTTTCTCTTAACTACCATTTTTATAGACTGGTATTATGTTTGCCTTTTTCCATATATCTGCTAAGATTCCTGTGCACAAGGATGTCTGGAATATTAACTGGAGTGGAATGTTCAGCTCAGTTGGACATTTTTGCAGCACCGAAGAAGAATCTCCATCAGGTCCAACCGCTTTATTTCTTCCTAGCCCCATGAGTATTTTTTTCCACGTCGTCTTGAGATACCTTTATGTATTCTATTGCGTGTTCTGGCATTGGAATTTGGTAATTTCTATGAAATCCTCATTTTGTAAAACACTTTGGATCTGTTGATTTAGCATTTCACAAATTACTTTTTAATTTTCAGCAGTCCTGTTCTCAGTTCTCAATCTCTGGATTTTATCCTTTACATGCAATTTGCTTTTTATGAATTTATAGAAAAGGCCTGGATCTGTTTTACACTTGTCCACTACATCTTTCTCAAAGTTCCTTGCTGCCTCTCTTCTCACTGCTATGTAATTGTTTCTTGCTTGCTTGTAATCTGGTATGTTTGCAGGTTTCCTCCAATAATGAACCCATTTTCTTGTGTTTTCCTCTCTGTCCCTCTAGCAATTTCTGTTGAATTAATCCTGTTTTCTGGTCCTGCGTCTTCGTTTATTGTATAAATGTTTGTGTGCTTTCATCGGATATTTCACAATGTTTAGCATTCATCTCGTTTACTTACTTCCTTGCCTAGCAACATGTCTGTCAAATTAAACTCATAAAAACATTTTCCAAGTTCCTCATAGTATCCTCTCTTGAAATCGAGTTTATTAACTATTTCAATGTTCCCATTCTGTTCTATACTGTATTATATCGCAAAGCATATTTAATTTCCAACAGGATATGATCACTCTTTCATAAGGGAGGAAGGTACTGGATGACAAATGTCTCTTCTTCTTTCCTAGTGAATATTAGATCCAGTATTGATGGAACATCCCCTTTCCTCATTCTTGTGACCTGCTTGACGTGTTGATACACGAATATCTCCAGAATGAGGTTTACAAATCTGCCTGTCCAATTGTCTTACGTTCGTGCTTTGTAAGCCTCCCACTCTATTGTTTTCAAATTGAAGTCCCTCAGTACCAACAATTGCGACTTATCTCTATCTGCTCTTACTACAATCTCTCATAACCATTATGAGGCCCTCTCGTTTGTCATTTAGTTCCTCCTTTGTTCATGTGTTGCTTGCTGGTGGGCTGTAGGCATTTATGATTATCAGTTTATCATCCTGAGTTCAGACCTGCAATGCCAGTATGTCAACTTCTCTAGGGTTTTTGATTATTAACTCCCTTATTGTCAGGTGTTCTTTCACCAGCACTGCCACTCCACCCCCCCCCTCCTAATTTCCTGTCATGTCTCCAAACTGAGTGGCCCCTTGTAAATACGACCTCATATAAAATATTTTCCTCAAGTTTCGTCTCTGTTAGTGCGACAATATCTGTGACCTTGAGCTGAAAGTAATCTTTTAGTTCCAGTATTTTTATCTCACTCCATTTATGTTGGTATATACAATTTTCAGGAATATGTTCCCTTTCCCTTTGTCCTTTACGTTCCTTTCCTCTAATGATTTGGTTGCTTGGTTTTTATATACCATTTCACTACCTTTCCAGTCCCTAAAGCTTTGTAAAAATAAGTAGTTTTTTCTTCTTCATTTCTATTCCTATTTACACGTTTTACTTCATCGAGATTTGTTTTCAG
Organism: Procambarus clarkii; assembly: GCF_040958095.1. NCBI lineage: Eukaryota > Metazoa > Arthropoda > Malacostraca > Decapoda > Cambaridae > Procambarus > Procambarus clarkii. The sequence goes on along the minus strand of NC_091156.1, from coordinate 33,357,919 downwards.
CTTTTCTTTGCTTTCCTTTGAAAGGTTTTCACTTATTGACCAAAGTTTACCAACCTCATCTCTCCAATTTCCTGGCATTTCTAAGCACTTCCGTCATTTGTTTCCCTCCATTGAATGTCATCCTTAAGGGGGGGTGTTCTTGTTCTCATATTTTCCTATCCTAAAATCAATGAATTTTCCGTTGAATTGAGGCCTTCTCCTAAACCTACTATTTTCTTTATGATTTTCATTTTTTTTGCTGTTTTGCTCACCCTAGATGATATTTCCTTTTCTAAACACCCAAAAATTATTATGGACTTGCTTCTATCTGCAGTGTTTTGTACTAGTTTACTGTTGGTAACTAGCTTTTTCCTAATTGCTTGCCAAACGTCTGCTTCTTGTTGGCCATTTCTGCTTTTGACTTCCAGAAACACTTCCGTTATCGTGCCTTTCTCTTTTACAGTTTGCGCATATGTCACCTTAATTTCCTTCTTTTAATTTTCTAATTCTTTGTTAACCTTCTCTATGTGAGTTGTCATGCATTTTCTCCTTGCATATTCTTGCCTAACTCTCTGTTGGCCTTCAGGGTTTCTTGGAGTTGTTCACCATATGAGACCATTTTCTTGTTAATTTCGTCAAATTCCACACTCTTCTCTCTACATACCTCATTTTCTTTCTCTAGTTCCTCCTGAATCCGCACCTTGTCTGTTAAGGCGGTAGTTTTCTTACCTTGCTCAAGAATACTTTCTTTTAAAGTTAAAAACTCACTACTGAGAGCTCCATTTTCTTCTTCTAATTCAAGTTCTTTATGTGGTAGCGAAGTCAAGGTACTTACAGTCATTGTTTGATTGTTTTTTCCTGTACTGGCATGAAATCTCTGTGTTTTATGGTCCTTCTGTTCATGCTTCGCCATGAATCATTCTATGTAAACATTACACTAATTCCCTGACCTCCTTAGTAAATGTATGTGAATCAATATATATTCAATTGCATGTACATTTGTAAATTCTACCAGAACAGGTAGATTCATAGTATTCTGAGTATATGGTTCAATACGATGGGATATCACAATCCCCATCATCGCTCGGTCAGCATTCAAACATCTCATGATGTCTCTCAGCTATAGTTTGACATATTGCATCCTCTCATGTTTTGAAGGCATGCATTCCTCGATTAGTCCCTGTATTACTATTGTTCTTTTCTTCTGTAGTTCCTTGTCATCATCTCTCTCTCTGCTGCTGCTGATGATGATATATTGTGCCCACAGCTTTCTCTTTGTCGTTTCTAATTACAATATTGCTCCCTTCATTTTCACATATTCAAGAGGTGCTTTGTAATCTTTCCAATTCGTCCTCTACCTGTTGCAGTCTCGCCTCTCTCTCCCTCCCTCCACAGCTTGCTCGGTATCTTGGTGATTGACTCTACCTCTGCTGCTCCGGTGTCTTGGATTGTCTACCCCCACCCAGGCTGTAACTGATTCTGCGTTAGTTACTCTTTTCTCCAATCTTATCATTGCTTTGCTCCTCGCCCTAGTAACTCTTCCTGTGCCAGTCATTGCAAGACTACCTTAAGCAGAAAGTAGGTGAGCGTGTGTGTGCGTGTCGGCGTTTGTGTTTATTTATTATTTGTATTTGCAGAATCGAGCTATTATCTCTTGGACCCAGCATTCTAACCAAATTATATTTTCTTCTATTATGTTTACTACACATATTTCTCTCTAACACATGCACACACACAAACACATCCCAAGGAAGCTGCCCGTAGCAGTTGTCTAACTTCTAGGTACATATTTACTGCTAGGTGAACAGGCGCACCAGGGTTAAATTTGTTTCTGCCTCTGCCGGGCATCAAACCCGGGTCATTAGGACTATGACTCCAGAGCGCTGTTCAATCAGCCGCGAGGTTTGGTGTGTGTGAGCATGCGCACCACAACCGTGCATCACTGAAGTAACTAAAAACTGCCCGAACTACGACCGTGCGTCACTGAGGTAATAAAAAACGGAGTAGACTACAACCGTGCATCACCGAGATAACTAAAAACGGCCTGGACTACGACCGTGCGTCACTGAGGTAACTAAAAAAAGCCCGAACTACAACCATGCATCACAGAAGTAACTTAAAACGGCCTGGCTATAACCGTTCGTCACTGAGGTAATTAAAAACGGCGTGGACTACAACCGTGCATCACGGAGGTAACTAAAAACGGCTTGGACTACAACCGTTCATCACTGGAGTAACTAAAAATGGCATGGACTACAACCGTGCATCTCTGCTGTAACTAAAAACGGCCTGGAATACAACCGTGCTTCATTGAGGTAACTAAAAACTACCGGAACTACAACTGTGTATCAATGAGGTAACTACAAACGGCCTGGACTACAACCGTCCATTAATGATGTAACTAAAAAAGGCCTGAACTTTGACCGAGCATCACTGATGTAACTAAAAATGTCCAAGACTACAGCCGTGTATCACTGAGGTAACTAAAAACGACCCTGGAATAAAACCGTGCATTGGGAAAGCAAAAACACAAGGTTGTAGTCCTGGTTTCCACTACAGATAACACCATGAGAGCCTGGTATCACCAGTGTTATCAGGTAAGGTACGATAATACCCTGAGAGACTGTATCATCAGTGTCACAAGGTAAGATAACACCATAAAATATACCATTAGCAGCAGGATAGAGCATCACTAGCGGTGTTGTGGATATTGCAGGATGATGGGCAGCAGGCAGGGGCCAGAAGCAAGGCAAAGCATCACTAACAGTATTGTGGATATTGCAGGATGATGGGCAGCAGACATGGGCCAGGAGCTGGAGCAGCCAGCAAGCTGATCCTTCGGAGACACAGACTGTACACCGTGGCAAGTGATACTCTGGAGAACATGGAGGAGGCTCTCATGCCAAGACCCTTTAACCTCTGGCACGTCGCTACCCTCATTGTGTTCTGTAAGTGTTCCCTACTCCTTTTCTCCATTCATTGTTCTTGGTTCTCGCTCCACTTTCCTACACTTGGTCCTATTCTCCTTCGTATCCTCCTGTTCTTCTCCCCTGGCTCCTGTTCTCCTGCCATCGCTCATGTTCTCGTCCACTTGGTTCTGTTTTCTTCCCTTGGCGGCAGTTCTTCTCTAGTTGTTTGTGTTCTCCCCACCTTTATTTTGTTCTCTCCATGCTCGTTTTCTCCTTAAATTGCTCATGTCCTCCTCCCCTTGCTCCTGTTCTCGTCTCCTTTCTCCTGTTCTCCTCCCCATTTCTCCATTTCTCCTTCCCTTCCTTTTGTTTTACCCACTTTCTAATGTTCTCCTTCCCTTCTCCTGTTCTCCTCCAGCTGTTATATTTCTCCCCTCATGCTCCTGTTATTCTCACCTGTTTCTGTTCTCCCACTGCCTATTCTAGTTGCCCTGTTCCTGTTATCTTTCCGATGCTCCTGTTCTCCTTCCCTTCTCTTTTCCTCCTCCCTTTTCGCCTGTTCTCCTCTTCCTTTTGTTCTCCTCCCACTGATACTGTTCTTCTCCTGCTGCACTTGTTCCCCTTTCATTGACTCTGTTCTTGTTGTCCTGATTTTGTTGTTCTTCCCTGGCTCCGACTTCCTGCATTTCTTCTTGTTCTCCCCCTAGCTCGTGTTCCCATCCCATTGATCGTGTTCTCCCCTGGATCGTGTTTTCTTACCTTTATCTCGTCTTATCATCCTATTAATCGTGATATCCTTCCCTTGATCGTGTTCTACCCTTAGCTTGTCTTACCATCCATTTGATCGTGTTGTCATCCACTTGATCGTCTTCTACTCCCCCTAGCTCGCGTTCTCATCCCATTGATCGTGTTCTCCTCTCCATGAGAGTGTTCTCCTCCCATAGCTCGTGTTCTCATTCCATTGATTGTATTCTCCTCTCATTCCTTGTACTCTCAGTCTCCTGCTCGCTCTATCTTTCCCTTACTAGAGTTCACTCCTTGCTCGTGTTCTCTTCCCGGTTCATATGTTCCACCCCCTCCCCCTACCGTTTAAGAACATTTTAACATAAAAATATAAGTGCATAGGGAATATTGGCCTGTAAGAGGCAGCTCCTATATATATCCACCCCAAACTCGTTCATATGTGTGTGTGTGACCTGCGCCTGAAACACTGAAACAATCATATTTCCAAACCAGCGAGAGAAAAATTAAATGATTCGAGGAATCATTGTGTATGGATGAGTGACTGAGTGATTGAGTGAATGAGTGAGTGAGTTAGTGCAACCCGTCCTCGACTCAAGTCCATTTCTTCCAGTGGTCGACCCCACAGACGCATTCATAAATTTTTACATGCTGTTCATTCGAAATGGAAATTTTCTCAAAAATAAATTAATATTACGATATATTAGCATATTGTGCATATATAGGCATAGGTTAGGTTAGGTGTTTAGGTTTTGTTGGCGATTATTTGTATTTGTAGTACGTGGGTGAAACATTTACAGTGTTGAGGTTCAAACAAAATTCGTCAATGAAGCACTTATTTATATATATATATATATATATATATATATATATATATATATATATATATATATATATATATATATATATATATATATATATATATATATATATACATATAAATATATATAGGTTGAGTATGAAAAGGAGCTGTTATGTATGGGCCAAGTATGAAGATGCCTATTTTTTTGTTTTTAGATAGCATTGCTTTCCACAGCCAGTCTGTTTATTCACCCTTGCTGATAAGCAACAATAAGTGTCATAAATGAGAAAATGTTATTGATTATCGACAAGGAAATATACTCCATAATTCACCTGTCCCGAATAATAAGGCGAGAGAAGCGTATTAACAGTGATCTGATGTTGGCAGTATCGGAGGACGCGTGGGACGTGGATGGGGCTATCCACCTGCTGCTTCACCCACACTCTCCCCTCACGTATGCTGCTGTCACCGAGGCCTTCTACTGTTTAGCTTCCCTTCTGATTTACTGCACAGATCACTTCTATTTTCCAACAAGGTGAGTAAACTCAATATTATAATTATGTTCGGGTCTTTCTTGTGGTGAGAAGATAAAAAGAATAAATTATCACAATTGTAGCAAAAATCGGAATCACATCTGGATAATATATAAGAAACGTTATATAGATGCAATTGGGATTTGTCCAATTGTTTCCTTTAAAAGAGTGTCGGATAGCATGACGAAATTCACGAACTTGGTGCAAGGGGATCAGCAATCTCTGGAATTCCTTTATAATAGGACACTTTGGAATCTAAATAAAAAAAAGCAAGATGTCTGTCCAATGTCAAAGGCCATAAGCTTGTATAGCCTCACCCAACTTTTGTAGGGTGATTACCGAGGGGCATTTGACCAACATGCTTTATGTTCCAACTATAAAGTTGTCGGCTCCTATGGTGACCCCCATTAAGATGGTGGAAACTTTGGCACCTTGTCAATCTTGTAAAATAATTTATTCCCAGCCATGTTTCTAGGTTGTGTTAACATAGGGTGGGATCCAGCACGGATGTGTGGACATGAGGTGGAATGATGCCCGTTGTACCAAGCACTTGGTCGATTCGGGCACGAAGTTGATCAGGGTACTGGGAGGATCTGGGTACTGGGTTGATCTGGGCACTGGGTTGATCTGAACACTGGGTTGATCTGAACACTGGGTTGATCTGGGAACTCGTTTGATCTGGGCACCGTTTTGATCTGGGCACTGGGTTGATCTGAACACTGGGTTGATCTGAACACTGGGTTGATCTGGGAACTCGGTTGATCTGGGCACCGTGTTGATCTGGGACCTGGGTTGATCGTGGCACTGGGTTGATCTGGGCACTGAATTGATCTGGGCATTTGGTCGATCTGGGCACCAGGTGTATCTGGGTACTGGGTTAATCTGGGCAGTGGATTGAGCTGGGTACTGGGTTGATGTTATGGTGCGGGGTAGTGAGTTGTGAGGGCCATTAGTAATAATCAAAGGAGTTCCTAAAATAGTGGCAATAGGGAGGCCCCGACCCCCAGGGAAAAAATTCCCAGTAAGATAACTGCTTGGCTAGAATAGCTGTCTAGTCTTAGGTAATCCCCCTATTCCACTCTCAATAGGAAGAAGAGATACACCTTTCTTAGTGCTTATTTATTAAATCCTCAGATAACCCCCATATACATTACTACAATAATATTCTTTACCACTGTACCTTACGTTAAACCCCTTGTTCCACATAGGCAGGATGCAAGGGTTACAGTTGCAAAACTAGGGTAAAGTCTACTTGGAGAAAAGGTACTTGTAAGGCTTGAAGCAGCCTGAGTAGCTATGATCCATGTGGTACCCTAGTCACAATGGAGACTTAGGGATGCCAAAACACTGGCTTAGACTATGCAATACCTATAAATAAATCACAGCTAGTAGCACGGAACAAACCTTGAAAGGTACTTATCTCATAAAATATGGAATATGGTAAGGGAAGAGAAGGAGAAGAAACTGCCACACAGGGGAGTTGTGTCCACTACCACACAGCCAGCTAGAGAGACCTTGAACTGCCTCTGCGCTCCCTTAAAAATGCTGCCGGGAAGTGATGCCTAGGTGATCGTACAGCCACAAACAATACATCTTCAATGACCTTCATTAATAGTGACTTTAACAATCATAAGAATAGCTGATTCTTAGTTCAATATTATATTTGATAGTCAACAATCCCAGAGTCTGAATAATCTGTGAGTAACAAGGCTCATCTTATGTCTGGCAAGGAAGACGGAATAGAGATATGAAAAGCCCCGAGAATAAACATTATTGTCAACTAAATATCCTTCTTACCTAACTATTTAGACTCAATTTGACCTCTGGTTTCCAACTAAGACCCCATGGTCGTAACTCTTCTCCTCCCTTCAGAGAAAACAAATGTGGCTACTAGAATAGTAGTCATATTTTTTTGTAAGAACATACAGAGAATAAAAAGGAAAATCTTTGCAATAAAAGAAAATCAAACAAAAACAAAAATTTCTCTGCAAGAAAAAGCACAAAGGAATTCTCTGAAAGAAAAAAGCACATACAAAAAGGAAAAAAAACTGGGAAGTAAATAAATTGGACACAGAATATTTCATGTCACAGGAGAACCTAAAAAAAAATAACTAAGACAGACAGTTGGTATATGGTTTCCTGTGACTCAGATGACTGTTACTCAGGTAACCAGGACAGCGCATCGGCCATCACTTTTAGTCGACGTGGTAAGTGAATAATTAAAAGATTGAAGTCCTGTAGGAACAGCACGCACCTGAGGATGCGTTTATTTTTTCCTTCATCTGGTGTATGATTCTAGTGGGTTATAATCCGTGTACACTTCCACTATATTAGCTGTTAGATACACTTCTAACTTTTTACATGTTAACACTACAACCCTTTCTCGCACTTTCGTATAGTCAATATTGACTTATTAAATACGTGCATATGTTACATACTAGTTTACCTTGAAAAGCTACATAGAAAACACCGACCTTACCTAACCTTCTTAGTATGTTAAGTTAAGCATCTTATTGCTTTGTAATTACAATTATTACTTAACCTATTATAGTATAGGTTAAGTAATAATTGTAATTACGAAGCAATAAGATGCTTATCTTAACATTCTAAGAAGGTTAGGTAAGGTCAGTGTTTTCTATGAAGCTTTTCAAGGTAAACTAGTATGTTTAGTATGTCACATATGCACATATTTAATAAGTCAATATTAACTGTAAGAAAGTGCGAGAACTGGTTGAACACTAACACCAACGCTTCTTTTTCTACCACTGAATAAATACGTTGCGCCTTGTTAAATTTCAGAGAGTAATAGTTTACTGGGTGGTCCACTTGATCATCCCCAGATTGCAACAACACTGCACCAGCACCCGAGTCAGACGCCTCAACGTGAATTTTAAACGGTCTGTCGAACCTTGGACTAGTGAGCACTGGTGACCTGACGTACCAAGTGTACTGTCACAATGATCTGATGCTTCAAATCTTATGGTGTTCCGTACAATTCCATTCTTGTGATTTTCCATACTTCTCCATTCTTGTGTTGTTCCAAACTACTCCATTGTTATCCAGAATATTATCTTTCACTTTGGGGGTTGAAGACTTTATTTTTGTGTCCCCGTACAATGCTGTGTGATGCTGATCCTTGCTGCACCTTTTACAGGTGTGTAATTGGTTCTCACTGTCGATGGGGTTGTGTTTCCTGAGGCACCTTGTACAATGTTGCAACTCTTTTTTTCATTGACATGCACTTCACGATCAGGATAATTGTTGCGGTGGTATTGGTGTCACCCAAGTCACCGTCTTGGGTGACCCAGTAACTACAGGCTTGGAGTGTCCCACTGCACATGTGCTCACACTGCCTAGGTTCCACTTTGGTGTGGAAATCGATTGATTAGATTTAGTTGGAGTACCTTTTGTACTCTGTGGTTTACTGTTATTGGTTTCTGAAGTTTACTTGGCGGTTTTAATTTTTCATGTATAGAAGTTGATGAATTACTGAACGTATCCCATCAGATATTTCACTTAAGGATAAAATGCTTGTATTGTAGTGTGGACTCCTTTGTCTCAATATGTCCCTAGGTATTTTCTCCTGGACAATTATTTTCGAGACCCACTCATCTTCGGTTAAACTTAGAGTTAATCTTTTGTAGCCTGTGGTGAGGGTAAATGCAACAGCTCATGAACTAATTGTGAAGTTCTTACTTCTTGATCAGCATAATTATCCTGGAGTTGTACTGCGAGGTCATTCCCATCGCTAGTCAACCTTGTATGGGATAGTAATGATTTATCTTCTCCTGATAATTGACCTTGCAGATAAGAGAATTTACTACACACGAGTAATTTCCTAAATTTGTCACAGTCTTACTCGTCTGTTCAGGAGAAATTGGGTAAATTAATTAGAGGGAGTCGAGCTTCGGCTTGACTCAAATTAGATGAAACGGATGATGTTGCCCTGTTCTGGGCAATTATTTTGACGAAAGGATCTAACCTGTCCTGAGTATCATCCTCGTATTGGGCTAGATCAACAATAATATCATCTAATTCTTCAGTGGTTAATTTGGTGTTGGCAAGTTCACCTAGATACTTTTCTGTATGTCGTTTAACTTGCTCAAATTTACTCATTGCTACTTGAAAGTAGGTTTCCAGTTGCATATGATCAACTGGAGATTGTTGAGATAGATCATTGCACCTGTGGGATATTTGGGCTTGAATCTGATTATTTAAATATTAATGTAGTAAATTAAATTACGAAGGACCACCCGCTTTTAAAGTAAAGAGGGAAACTGAGAATTTCTGATCATTAGATAATTCCTAGATGAAACCAATAACTATGGATAAAACTAGAAAATATGATCATAATAATAATTAATGGGCTGTATTATTAAATGAAACAAACCTCAAACACCTACATTGGGGGGTTATTACTGGAGGTAAGTACGTCCAGGAATTAGTGTGGTTCGTTCACTAATTCAATTAATAATAATCTAATCCTATAAAATAATATTGAAACTGATATCATTACCAAAGGGAGGAACATAGATTATGAGCATAGTAACGAGTTACAGTAAACCACATATTAAACCCAAAGAATTCTGCACAAGATAAATTGCAATAGAATTATAAAATGAAATAAATCTTAGCTTAATGAAGATTCCTTTAGAAAGCCATGGAAGTCCTCTTATTCTCCAGACTCGGTCGACTGACGAGTGGAACGGGTTAACATGGGGAAGGCAGCATGGAGAATTCTTCTCTCGTGCTGCAAGACAAATAATTTTCAGTAGCAATTGATTTAACTACTAAGTCTATATTCAAGAATATTAAGAGTTACAGGTGACAAATTTTAATCACCTGTTATTAGGTGTTATTGTGCGTCGTAACGGACAATCACCCTGCTATTATTAAAACTTCTACCTGATGCATCACATAAAAGAATATACTTAGCTGTGGGCACTGTATAAGTATTAAGATTGCCGTGATTCGCATCTCAGGCTCCGGCTAGGCCTATCCTGAATAATGATGCATTCCGCTGGCTGGTCACGTGTCGTCAGGAACCAAGTCAAAGGGCTCCTTATTTGACACCAGCACTAGCTGAAGATACTATCTGCAAGGTTATTCACGCCTCACAGTGGCGACTTTCATCTGAGGATGGATAACACCTGCCCTATTTGCTGGGCAATGGCGTCTTCTTATGAGTACGGTAAGCGCAGGTCTGTCTCTGAGCGGCTCTACACGCGTACTGACATGGCGTCCCTCTACCCACGCCAAGCCCGCGTTCATAAAACAAATTATTGTCTCGAACATTAATATTTCTCGCATTTGCGCTTGAAACGTTAAAGACTGGACGGGTTTATTATTTAGAGGAACAAAATATTGTTATTTACCAATTTAAGAATAGTAAATATATAAGGGAGAGGAATTAATGTCTCCCCATGGCATTCATTGGTGACGTTAACTTTATCACGAGATAGACGCTATGATTCTAACGCTCTATTCTGCTTTTAGTTAGAGATCAATTCGTCTGCAATTAGTTATCATACAGAATGCTTTAATTATGGAGAATCGAATTTAATTCTCACACACATTGGATATAATGTGTTTACTGTAAGGAAATCTGACGCAATACTGGCGTCAGGTGACGTGAGAATTCTAGCCTACTGCATAGATGAAATTATTAGTACATGAGAATTCTACGTGTTGTTAATTTTACTTACTACAATAATTAGTATGGTTAGTAATAAGTAATGAGAATACAACAATGTTGTATTCAGTGTTGGAAATATCCAACAGCACCTATTAATCTGTCTTATTAAATGACCCTTAAGTCCTATTAGGGTCTGGTTTAATTTCATTACTGTAGTAGCCATGCTGGTTGTTTGATTGGTGTTTGCAGGGCCTATAATATTGTTAATAATGTTACTAATGTAACTTGGATACTCGCTCACGAATTCTGAGCAGGTACTGACGGAAGTAGCCTAGGGTTAAATTTGCAGTCACTAGGCTTAAGTCCTACCTCCTTGAAGGATAGCTAAAAAATAATAATATACTTTGAGGATTAATCAGTGTCACTGGATGTGCCTAAAGTTAGCTCCTCAAAATCACCCTTGGTTGGTGTAGAAACTAATTAACACTCAAAGGTGAAATGATTACCGATAAATAATTAGAGATACACAACACAACTCTTGCTGGTAAAGATTCCACCCAAAATAAGGTCTCTACAATTAATTATGATACTAGATTGTTCAATATTTAGTACAACTCTAGACTATGGTAATATATTGGGACTAAGTTGAACATCATTTAGTTCAACAATAGACAATGTTAATATATTGGACTAGGTTGAACAATATTTATTTCTACTAGTCAGTGTTAATATATGGGACAAGGTTATCAATAAACACGCATCAATGTTAATATCCTACCTCTGTAGTAGGTTGGCAATTAGATATAGCACATTATGTAATAGAGACCAGTGCAATATTTGTAATTGGGGTTATAGTTTATATGTGAAATAATTCTCTATTCAAAAGAAAATATTTACAACTCAATTATATACAAATAATATACAGGTGATGCTAGCCTCTCATTAACCTCTACTGTTATTTGGAAGTATTAATTCCTTTATTAGTCACTTTGCAAAATTATACACCACAAATTTAGTGCAGATAAACTCTGTGAAGGAGTAGTCACAATTTGGCTGGGTTTTGTGTATGCGGTGTCACTCCACAGATATAAAACGCCACATAATTTTTGGTTATACTCCGTGAAACCGCTGAGGCTAGTGCATGTGGCCCGTCTGCGACTGGCTATCTCTTTATAATATATTATTTACTGATTTATTGCACTGTCTATGTATTGATGGATCAGTGTAGCATTTTTGGCTCATGTAAGAACCATTCATCATTGAAATTGAAATAAGTTTATTGAGGTAAAATACACACAAAGGGATGAGGTAGCTCAAGCTATTCTCACCCCATTCAGTACAACGTGTTAATACATACATAGACACACATCACAAATAAACATATTACCAAACATTCTGAGAGATAAACATATACATTTCCTCCTTCACAAGTAGTATGTTATCAGACGTACACACAAATACTTTTATGACCTAGGTATACTGTATAGACAATTTGCAAGAGACATGCAGATAATTCAACAAAATATTACAATCTTGGTGCAAAATTCTTAAATCTCTCAAGAATATCATCAACCTTTCCGTTGTGACACATCCAGGCTATTTGTTCAGGAACAGTCCTTATCTCAGTGTTTCTATATACATTAATCAATGGACAATCAAGAACATAATGGGCAAGGGTGTGAGACCTTAACATACCACATAGTTTACACTTCGTGTCATTATCATGAACACCTATCCCATATTCCCAGTAATATTTGTACCCAAGCCTGAGCCGCATGTACACAGAGTCACTCCAAGCATTTCTCCTTTTACCATAAGTGAAATGGGTGTTTTGACTCACATACATGTAGTGTTGCATGGTTTGACTTCTCTCATACATTATCTCTCTCCTCTCCACTCCCGCCTGTGCCTGAATATTTCTGATTTTGCTTCTTATTTGTCTCATTGTGAATTCACATTCAATGTCAACTTGTGGTTTTGATGTGGCACGTTTGGCCAAGTCATCCGCCACCTCGTTGAGCACTATTCCAACATGAGATGGAATCCACATGAATTTCACACTATAACCTTTCAGCTGTATCTCAGTTATTCTTCTCTTACAGTCCTCAACTATAGACATGAAGACTGGGTTTCGACTGTTTAAGGACTCCAGTACTCCTCGGCTATCGACAAATACAAAAACATTTTTGTCGTGATGACGTACTTCCTCCAAACACGCCAGAATGGCCTGCAGTTCAGCTTGTGTGGATGATATATAATTACTAAGCCGGAGTTCAATTATCCTGTCCACAGTCCCAAACTCCGTATATTCCCTTATTAGCACACCACACCCTGCCCTGCCATCCTCCGCCATCGACCCGTCGCAATATACATGTAAACTGTTGCCTCTTGGTAACCGAGATATCATGCTTCCATAAAAACACCGTAATTGTCCCGGTTCATGATGAACCTTTTTCACCTTGAGGGGTACAATTTCGACGTCTATTTTCTGTACTTTCCAGGGAGCAGACATATTACACTGTCGAGAGGGTTTACAGCAGTCAAGTACGTCGTATTCCCTGAGGTCATGAGCTAATTCCCTCGTGTAGCGTGTCACCCTCAGTTTCCTGGAAGTGTGTACGTCACTCAGGCAGGTCTCAACGCTCTCAAACAGCTTATCCCCTCCTTTTCTCCGCATGAAACGAATAGATACTAGTGTTAATGTCACGGACTCTATCACACACACTCTGTAAATTTAATTCCATTCTCATTATTTCAATCATTGCATTTCTTTGACATCCAAGAATAATCCTCATAGCCTCGTTCTGTATCAGCTCTATTTTTTGAATTCTGCCTTGGCCTGTGTAAGACAATACGGGTGCTGCGTAGTCTATCAGGGACCGAACAGTACTTATGTATAACATCCGCAAGATAGGTACCCCAACACCTTTACCAGAAAAAGCCAGTGCTTTCAGAGGATGCAGACGGGCTTTACATAAGGTGCTGATATGATTTATTTCAGCATTTTTACTCTCACATGTGTATCCAACATACATGCCCAGATACTTGTACTTCTGAACACGGCTCAGTTCCACACCATTTAGAGTAAGTGTTATATTTCTTCGTTTCCTATACTCGTATTTGGTTTTATCTGCATTTATAACTAAGCCTAACTTGTGACAGGTTGTACCAAGTATGTTAAGAACAGTTTGAATTTTGTTCCCAGAAGTGCCTTGTATAAGAATGTCATCAGCATATATGATCGTCGTGACCCCTGGAGGATACATCTCTGATGCTAATCTGTTCATTAATACATTGAATAAGGTGGGACTTAATACTCCCCCTTGTGGGGTACCTAACTGAAACCTCCGTTCCTCAGACATGTATCCCTGGTAATACACCTGACCTTTTCTGCCTTGTAGATAATCCCTTATCCAGTGTAGCAATCTCCCTGTTATTCCCAGATTGGCTAATTCGTATAAGATTACTTCCCCATTGGCTTTATCAAATGCTCCTTGTAGATCAACAAAAACTCTACAATTGTCATCCACATTAGACAAACACTTTAAGAGACAATCCGCAGTACTTTTGCCTTTGATAAAACCAAAGAGATTACTGGATATGTTATCACCTACAAGGTAGAGTAGCCCATTTAACAAAATCCTTTCCATCATTTTACAAAAGCAGGATATTAAGGAGACAGGTCTGTAGCCTCCGTTTGACTTAGGGATAGGAATGATGACAGCCTCTTTCCATTTTCTTGGTAACTTTCCCTCTCTATAACTCATATTAAACAAATCAAGTAAGGGACTAGGTTTCATACCGGCTAAATAATTAAGTATGTCATACGTTACTCCATCTTTTCCCGGAGCAGTAGAGCTGCCACTTTTTATAGCATCCAGTAGCTCATCGTGAGTTATCTCAGTGCATGTTATAGATCTTGTATTTAAGGCACATAAAGTTACTCCATTTCTAATATTTTCCCATGACTCAATGGTGACTCTCGTGTCTGCAGGTAAGAACTCCATACCAGCAGCACTTGCCCATTTATCTACTAACTCATTAGCAACTTTCCCTGGATCTGAATGAGCAATGAATTTGGTCTTACAACCCCTGATTTTGTTTACTGCTCTCCATATGTCTTTCAGGTTCTTAGTATTACCAATGGACTGAGCAAAGTCTTGCCAGTATCTGTCCCGCGCCTCCTTCCTCACCTGACTGCATTCCCTAGCCACTTCCAACATTGTATTTTTCTCTTCATCCATCATTCCATTTTTTAACCATTCTTTATGTGCACTCCGTAGCATTCTCTCCCACCCCTTGACTTGCTGATCATTGGAATATTTAAATTTCTTAGGTCCATGCGTCTTGCTTCCCCTGCCCCCGTTATTTTCCCTCTGTACTAATTTCTCTATGTTCTCGACCATGTCCTCATAAAAACTATCAACGCAGAGCGGCGTGTATTGTTGATACCAATCTTCCATATTTTGAATAAAATAATTTTTCATATCTTTATTAATATTTAGCCTTTTCCTTTGAAAGTGGACTTGTTTTTTCCCCAGTGGTAATTCAACGTTCAAGGCAAAGTGGTCACTAAGTAGTTCCCGAACAACCCGAGCCTCCCCCATAATCCCCTGAGAGTTTAAAATGCAGGCATAGTCAAGCCGTCCTCCCCTGATGTGAGTTGGTTCATTGTTTCCCAAGAGACAGGTATCTGGATGATCTTGTAGAAACTGTAACCACTTGACCCCATTAGTATTAATACTACCCACTGTCCCAAGGCTTGTGTGCCGAGCATTAAGGTCCGTAATGACCAGTGAAGGATTAGTATAAATGCAGTCAGGTAAATAGTTAGCGTCGAAGCAGTTCCTGGATACATACAAATTAACTACAATAAATTCCCCTTCTCTTAATGATAATTTAACACAGACCCTCTCTATACCTTGCGTTTTTGATGGCGGTTCTACTAACTTTACTGGTATGGAGTTCTTAACATAAATCGACTTGCCTCTGATGTTATTTGCGGCGAAGAGGTTAAACCCTTTATAGCCATTTAATTTCAATAATCCATTCCTATCCCCTGTCTCTTGGAGAGCTACAACATCAATATAATTTCCCATCACATAACAATGAACATCTGTAACCCTGTTTCTTAAACCATTAACATTCCATGACAACACTTTCAGTTTAGGGTGATCCATTATTAATCAATTCACTGTCTAAGTCATCCCCAATAAGTTCACTAAATGATAGCCATACCTTGTATAACATCTCCCACCTCCTCCCAAGTTCACCAGTAAAAGCGACATTGCGATTCTCAAGAGATTTTTTCAGCCCTGTGACGTCCATTATTGGCCTAAATGATTCCTTCATTTTATGTGTAATTATAGGGTTCTTCCTTTCACTACGACTATCATCATTCACACACATTTCACTTTCCTTCATTTCATCACTCAATATTTCATTATTGTCCTCAACCACTATATCCTGATTATCCTTCACCGTTTTGTGATTTTCCTTGACCTCCTGAACGTTCAATTTCGCCTCGATAGACTCGATTCTCTGCCCAAGATTTCGGAGGAACTCACCAACTTTTCTAAGTTCAGCCCACACTTCCTTGACCATATCATTATGGCCCTCTTTCTGAGCCACAGTAGCCACTTCACTCACCGTTACACTGTCACTGCCGGAGTCCTGAGTGGTGGCGTGGCTGCTTGTTGCTTGAGCCTGCCTAAGTAAAGGTGACTCCTTTACCCACGCATTCGTCCGGTTCACTGGCACTGTTTGGGGCAGACTGTTTTGTTGTGCTCCCGGTGTCTGGGTAAGAGCTCTTGCTTGCTCTGTAACATTCACCGGCCGGGGAACATCCATACTCGGCCTCTTGCTACACACAGCCGAGCTGGCATTGTGAACACCTCCACAATTGCAGCATCTGGGAACTATTTTCTCACCCAGATTAAGTCTATTTCTACACACATTAGAGAGGTGAGACTTTCCGCAGAAACGACATCGTGGATCATTTTGACAGCTCCAGGATTTATGCCCCCATCTGCAGCACTTCAGGCATATTATGGGCTCTTCCACATACTTTGCTACATGCCTGTAGCCCGCCCCGGTGATGAACACTTTCTCGGGAACTTCACCTCTCACTAGAGCCACCACCTGACTCCTAGCTTCACCTTTAATAAGGTGACGCTTGGCCCACACAAATCGTTGGTCGTCGAGGATGAACTCGGGGTCTAGAATCTGAGGGTATTTGTAGATAATTACCTTCGTCAGCTTTTCGTTCCCCTCCGGTATTTCCATAACAATTCCATCATATCCTTGCTGGCTAAGATACTCCACTGCCTCCATAGAACCTACCGTTAAGTAAGGTCTGTTGACACCTTCCTTCAGCAGGGGCTCGAACTTGCGGTGTTCTCTTCCGAGTCTGACTGTCCACAGCAGCTTCTGATGATAGGCCAGCGTGCATGAGGCAGGGAAGAGAAGCCTCCATCTCCGCTGACCCTCACCTTCCTGACATTGTTCCGTCCGTTTGTCTGCATCAGTCTCGGCGTCGTTCTTCATTCTCTTGTCGTTTCCGTTAAGTGTACCATTACTGTCCACACTACGCCTTGCATCCTGTCTTCTGCGTTTCTTCTTTTGCCTTGTCAGAACTTCTTGATACTCGCCCTCCTCGTCTGACTGGCTGTTTTCAGAGTCCATGTTAATATCTCCGTGGGAAGTAGCCAGTTCTTCTGGTGACTCCATCTCAGTACCCAGCATGGGGGGAGGGGGGGGGAAGGTGCGGAGCAGGTATCTTGACCCGACCGCGTCCCAGGTAAGACTGCCATTCATCATGATCCTGGTTCGAAGTAGATCAATCATATGTGGTCTGAGAACCAGTATAATGTTCCTGATTCGTGCGGTTCGTTAAGAACTAATCATGTGGGGAAAACTGACTCGGGATTTTTTATTTATTTTATTAAAATTATTAATTTATTTAATGAATTTTTATATTATAATTATTATATAATTTATACATTAATTTATTACTTACGTTAATTAATTTATTTTGATAGCTGACTGTATGATGATAATTTAGACCGTATGATATTAAAATCCCACAAATCGTTTTCTACACAAGCTTGGGGTTTATTATTTATATATAGTCTACCAATCGAAATTAATATATTGGTAGACATTCACTACAATGTTACTAGGTGTTAAGACTACAGAGGTTACTATATACTGGACAAGCCTTATCTGATAAGAAGGCTTCTGCATTCAGTTATTGGTGTAGAAAATTTGGGTAGCTAGTCTGTCACGTAGTCTCCCCTGAGTAATGCCACATTAGTAACTTCACTTCTCAATTTACCCGGAGAAGAGTTTACACAACAAATTTTGCCACATATAAGTTATTTAGTGATGTGTATAATAATAATCTGTAATAAAGAGATAAGATAGTTGCTCTCCCTTGGATTTATTGTTTATATATGACAACCATAACAGTAAAATTACTCAATGAAATAGGAGCTCTACAAGTCATTTAGTATACTGTACGGTTATAATGCCTGGTAACGATGGTGTCCATTTTGCTGTTTAACTCCTCGACAATAACTTGTTATGCACTAGTACTGCAGATGATAACATGACACGTTTGAACTGTCCAGGGTTAATAGCTCCTCCCCTCTTTCTCTTCCAAATCGGCGTCAACACCAGATGTGTTTTTTATGGAGGAAAGAGGCTTTATATTTAATATATTCTAGTAATGATAATTTATTTCATTCAAAGGAAATGATTTTATTATGTTTACTTCTCCAGCGACAGATGATTTAAGAAGAATTCCCAATATTATTAGACGGTGAATTAAATGGTAACATTGCAATTATATTCCTGTTTTCTTTTGAGGAAAATCCCACGTCAATCTCGTTTTCTTTGAGTTAACTTGTTAGAAGTAAATCAGCAGCAAGAATATTTGCCTAATGTATTGAAAGTTAGTAAATGGTGTCGTTGTTGTAACAGGTACCACAACCTGGTGTATTAAACTCTACAACTATGATAACCTTACAGGTACTTCCACCTGGTCTATTATACACTATCTATATGAAAACCTTTACAGGTACTACTACATGGTGTATTATACACTACACATGTATGAGAACAGATGGAGAACTGCAGGAATAAATTATCTCGAAGAACTACATCAGGTGTCTGTGGGTCAACAGCTGCAGCAGGTGTCTGAGGGTCAACAGCTGCAGCAGGTGCCTATGAGTCAACAGCTGCAGCAGGTGTCTGAGGGTCAACAGCTGCAGCAGGTGTCTGTGGGTCAACAGCTGCAGCAGGTGCCTATGAGTCAACAGCTGCAGCAGGTGTCTGTTGGTCAACAGCTGCAGCAGGTGTCTGTGGGTCAACA
This sequence comes from Procambarus clarkii, assembly GCF_040958095.1. Classification (NCBI taxonomy): domain Eukaryota; kingdom Metazoa; phylum Arthropoda; class Malacostraca; order Decapoda; family Cambaridae; genus Procambarus; species Procambarus clarkii. Next base: position 33,338,946 of record NC_091156.1, on the reverse strand, counting down.
GCTGCAGCAGGTGCCTGTGGGTCAACAGCTGCAGCAGGTGTCTGTGGGTCAACAGCTGCAGCAGGTGTCTGTGGGTCAACAGCTGCAGCAGGTGTCTGTGGGTCAACAGCTGCAGCAGGTGTCTGTGGGTCAACAGCTGCAGCAGGTGCCTGAAGGTCAACAGCTGCAGCAGGTGTCTGTGGGTCAACAGCTGCAGCAGGTGTATGTGGGTCAACAGCTGCAGCAGGTGCCTGAAGGTCAACAGCTGCAGCAGGTGTCTGTGGGTCAACAGCTGCAGCAGGTGCCTGTGGGTCAACAGCTGCAGCAGGTGTCTGTGGGTCAACAGCTGCAGCAGGTGTCTGTGGGTCAACAGCTGCAGCAGGTGTCTGTGGGTCAACAGCTGCAGCAGGTGGCTGTGGGTCAACAGCTGCAGCAGGTGCCTGTGGGTCAACAGCTGCAGCAGGTGCCTGTGGGTCAACAGCTGCAGCAGGTGCCTGTGGGTCAACAGCTGCAGCAGGTGCCTGTGGGTCAACAGCTGCAGCAGGTGCCTGTGGGTCAACAGCTGCAGCAGGTGTCTGTGGGTCAACAGCTGCAGCAGGTGTCTGAGGGTCAACAGCTGCAGCAGGTGTCTGTGGGTCAACAGCTGCAGCAGGTGCCTGTGGGTCAACAGCTGCAGCAGGTGTCTGTGGGTCAACAGCTGCAGCAGGTGTCTGTGGGTCAACAGCTGCAGCAGGTGTCTGTGGGTCAACAGCTGCAGCGGGTGTCTGTGGGTCAACAGACAACACAGAAGGTCATCCACAGCGAGACTCTTCATCTTACTCAAGAACAACTAAGAATCATCAACCATAAAATAAAAACCAATCATGTAAGTAGCTTCCTTACGTTTGGACTTACTGCCAGTCATGTAAATAACGTCACAATGTGTGTACTTACAGAAGACAGTCATGTAAGTAACGCCAAAATGCGTGTACTTTCAGAAAATAATATTGTAAATAACGTTACAACGTATGCACTTAAAGGAGCCAATCATGTAAGTAACGTCACTACGTTTGTACCTACACCCAGTCATGTAAGTAACGTCACTACGTTTGTACCTACAGCCAGTCATATAAGTAACGTCAAAATGTGTGTACTTACAGAAGCCAGTCATGTAAGTATCGTCACTACGTATGTACTTAAAGCCAGTTGGGTACGTAACGTCACTACGTGTGTGCTTACAGGAGACAGTCATGTAAGTATCTTCATTACCTGTGTACTCAAGGAAGGGACCTGAAAACAAATGACTGGCATTCCGAAAGGAAAACTGTGAGATCAGAAAATCCCTAACAGATATAATTTTGGGAAACAGCGCTCAGAGGAAAGACGGCCCAAGACACGATGAACTACATCACGCGGAAGTGAAAGGAGGCAGCAGACAAGTTTGTCTCAGTCCAAAAGGAAAAAAAACGAAATGCAGACATGAAACCCATGGTTTATTCAGAGAAGTAAGCTAGCAAAGCATCAAAGTACAAGGTCGTGGAGAAACTATAGAAATAACAGGACACTTGTGAGCAGAGAAAGATACCAGAGTGCCAGGAATTAATACGTCAAGGTGAGAAGAGAGACAGAAGGGCAATACGAAAATAACATAGTATGCTAGGCAAAGACTCAACCTAAATTGCTGCACAACCACATCAAGAGAAAAACAACAGTGAAAGAATAGGTTATAAACTGAGGATAGGGGTAGACAGATTCACTACAAACTACCAGGAAGAGTGAGGAAACTCAATAAGAAATTTCAGGAGATCTTCACATTAGAGCAAGGAGAAATTCCAGAGATAAGAAAGGGAATAGATAACCAGGCACCGCTAGAGGAGTTATGGATTTCTAGTTGGAGGGGTAAGGAGGCGTCTGCTAGAGTTAGATGTGACAAAGGCTATAGGACTAGATGGAATCTCATCATGGATACTAAAGGAAAGAGCAGAAGTACTGTGCCTGCTACTCTCCATAATGTATAACAAATCCTTGGTAACAGGATAATTGCCCACAATTTGAAAGGTGGCTTATGTAGTCCCGACATACAGGAAGGGGGATAGGCAGAAGGCACTGAACTACAGGCCAGTGTCCTTAACTTGAATACCTTGCAAGTTGATGGACTTACAACCATTCATCTAAGTAACTTCACAATGTGTGTATTTTCAGCCAGTCATGAAAGTAACGTCACTATGTGTGTACTTTCAGAAGCCAGTCAAGTAGGTAACGTCATTCCGTGTGTACTTACAGCCATGCATATAAGTAACTTCACAATGTGTATACTTGCAGCTAGTCGTGTAAGTAACTTTACAATGTATGTTCTTACAGTCAGTCATGTAAGTAACGTAACTTCTTGTGTGCTTACAGAAGCCAGTCATATAAGAAACGTCATTACGTGTGTATTTACAGCAGCCGGTCATGTAAGTAACGTCACTATGTGTGTACTTACAGTATACACTGGGTTGTACACACTTACAGCACTGGGTTGAAAAGAATAATTGATGTCTATAATTGTTGTCTAGGTTGTGAAGATTGTCATAATTCAAGGTGGTTATGTTATAATCAATCAGGTAATTGTTCTCCATGTTGTGAATGATGCTATAATAATCGTCAAGTTGTGAATGATGTTATAATTTTTGTCCAGGTTTTGATGAATGTTATATTTATCTAACAAGTTGTGAATGATTATATTATTGTTGTCCCAGGTAGTGAATGTTGATAATATAATTGCATGGATTTAGAGGGATGTTGTTGATCGGGTTGTGAATTATTTTATGACTGGTAGTCAAGGTTGAGAATTATTTTATAATTTGTTGCCCAGGGTCTCAAAGATGGTATTATAGCTATCCAGGTTGTAAATGTTATTATAGTTGGTAGTCAATTTTGTGAATGATGTTTAATTATTGTCCAGATTGTGAATGATGTTATAATTATTGTACAGGTTGTGAGGATCGACGCCTTTGCTGGAGCGGGCAAGACTACAGCCCTGCGCCGGTTGTGCCAAGAGCGACCACTTACCAGGTTTCTCCTGCTTCTCCCCAATGAGTCACTAAAGGAACAATATTCACAAACATTCCCTATCAATGTTACAGTGAACACTGCTCAGTCCATGGCTTTAGCACACATTGGAACACAGTAAGTTGGCCCTGCTGGTTACAATCATATATAAGGCTATCTGGTGGCTACACTCGCACTACAGGGTGCCTGGTGGCTACACTCACACTACAGGGCTGCCTAGTGACTACACTCACACTACAGGGTGCCTGGTGGCTACACTCACACTACAGGGTGCCTGGTGGCTACACTCACACTACAGGGCTGCCTGGTGGCTACACTCACACTACAGGGTGCCTGGTGGCTACACTCACACTACAGAGCTGCCTGGTGGCTACACTCACACTACAGGGTGCCTAGTGGCAACACTCGCACTACAGGCTGCCTGGTGGCTACACTCACACTACAGGCGGCCTAGTGGCGACACTCACACTACAGGGTGCCTGGTGCTTCACTCACACTACAGGGTGCCTGGTGGCTTCACTCACACTACAGGGCTGCCTGGTGGCTTCACTCACACTACAGGGTGCCTGGTGCTTCACTCACACTACAGGGCTGCCTGGTGGCTTCACTCACACCACAGGCTGCCTGGTGGCTTCACTCACACTACAGGGTGCCTGGTGCTTCACTCACACTACAGGGCTGCCTGGTGGCTTCACTCACACCACAGGCTGCCTGGTGGCTTCACTCACACTACAGGGTGCCTGGTGCTTCACTCACACTACAGGGTGCCTGGTGGCTTCACTCACACTACACAGTTCCTGGTGGCTTCACTCACACTACAGGTTGCCTGGTGGCTTCACTCACACTACAGGGTGCCTGGTGCTTCACTCACACTACAGGGTGCCTGGTGGCTACACTCACACTATAGGGTGCCTGGTGCTTCACTCACACTACAGGGTGCCTAGTGGCTACACTCACACTACACAGTGCCTGGTGGCTTCACTCACACTACAGGGTGCCTGGTGGCTTCACTCACACTACAGGTTGCCTGGTGCTTCACTCACACTACAGGGTGCCTGGTGGCTACACTCACACTACAGGGTGCCTGGTGCTTCACTCACACTACAGGGTGCCTGGTGCTTCACTCACACTACAGGGTGCCTGGTGGCTACACTCACACTACAGGGTGCCTCGTGGCTTCACTCACACTACAGGGTGCCTGGTGCTTCACCCACACTACAGGGTGCCTGGTGCTTCACTCACACTACAGGGTGCCTGGTGGCTTCACTCACACTACAGGGTGCCTGGTGGCTTCACTCACACTACAGGGTGCCTGGTGCTTCACTCACACTACAGGGCTGCCTGGTGGCTACACTCACATTACAGGGTGCCTAGTGGCTACACTCGCACTACAGGGTTGCATGGTGGCTTCACTCACACTACAGGGCTGCCTGGTGGCTTCACTCATACTACAGGGTGCCTGGTGGCTACACTCACACTACAGGGTGTCTAGTGGCTACACTCACACTACAGGCTGCCTGGTGGTTACACTCACACTACAGGGTGCCTGGTTAGTACACTAACACTACAGGGTGCCTTGTGGCTACAGTCACACTACAGGATGCCTTGCAACTACATTCACACTAGAGGGCTGCCTGGTGGCTACACTCATACTACACGCTGCCTGATGGCTACACTCACACTACAGGATGCCTGGCAGCTACACTCACACTACAGGCTGCCTGGTGGCTACACTCACACTACAGGATGCCTGGTTGCTACACTCACTCCAGAGTGCCTGGTTGCTACATTCACACTACAAGGTGTCTGGTGGCTACACTCACACTACAGGATTCCTGGCAGCTACCTTCACATTAGAGGGCTGCGTGGTGGCTACACTCACACTACAGGGTGCCTGGTTGCTACACTCACACTACAGGCTGCCTGGTGGCTACACTCACACTACAGGATGCCTGGCAGCTACTTACACTAGAAGGCTGCCTGGTGGCTACACTCACACTACAGGGTGCCTGGTGGCTACACTCACACTAGAGCCTCACACCAGAGGGCTGCCTGTTGGCTACATTCACACTTGAGCCTCACACTAGAGGGCTGCTTGGTGGCTACACTCACACTAGAGGGCTGCCTGGTGGCTACACTCACACTAGAGGGCTGCCTGGTAGCTACACTCACACTAGAGCCTCACAAAAGAGGGCTGCCTGGTGGCTACATTCACACTAGAACCTCACACTAGAGGGCTGAATGGTGGCTACACTCACACTAGAGGGCTGCCTGGTGGCTACACTCACACTAGAGGGCTGCCTGGTGGCTACACTCACACTAGAGGGCTGCCTGGTGGCTACACTCACACTTGAGGGCTGCCTGGTGGCTACATTCACACTAGAGGGCTGCCTGGTGGCTACACTCACACTAGAGCCTTACACTAGAGGGCTGCCTGGTGGCTACACTCACACTAAAGCCTCACACTAGAGGGCTGCCTGGTGGCTACACTCACACTAGAGGGCTGCCTGGTGGCTACACTCACACTAGAGCCTCACACTAGAGGGCTGCCTGGTGGCTACACTCACACTAAAGCCTCACACTAGAGGGCTGCCTGGTAGTTACACTCACACTAGAGGGCTGCCTGGTGGCTACACTCACACTAGAGCCTCACACTACAGCTCTGGTGCTGAACGTCACACTCGGCAGTGGCGTAGTCGCGTGTTTGATCTTAATTCCGTCTCTCTTCTTGGTCTTGGAAATGTAATAGTCATTTATGAACTTTCCTAAACTGCAGTTGCTGGCAGTTGTACTAAAGCAACCTCATGCAGATCTCCAGGTTCATGAGAAACTATTCGCCCTCACCAGAGTCTTCATCTATATGATGGACAGAACAAATATATCATCAAATTCCAGAAAATCTGTCCTTCCAATGTTGCACAAGGGGTTACAAAAAAAAAAATCCTAATGTTTGGTTTGAACGAAATTATCATTCAATAATGTTTTTTTCTTTTGTTTTTCAGATTTTCGTCAATTAATAAATTGGAGGGCACAATTGGTCTCATTGATATAGCCAAGTTCATCGACATAAGCAACCACTCAAGAACAAGGTAAGATTAGCGAGAGCAATGAACAGTAAGATGTGATGAAATATGGTTATTAAAATATTTCGTTATATGCCTGATGTCAAATTTAAATATTTCACCACAAACACCAGATAATTTATTTGTGAAAGTCTGTTATAATGTTATGTTTCATCTTGATCATTTAAGTGTTTGGACACTTAACTCCCTTGGAATTCATTATCTACATTTTCTGCATGTATAACAGCTGTTTGTTTATCTTAACAGTAATACACTACATGACCAGTATGTATGACAGCTGTTTGTTTATCTTAACAGTAATACACTACATGACCAGTATGTATGACAGCTGTTTGTTTATCTTAACAGTGATACACTACATGACCAGTATGTATAACAGCTGTTGTTCAGTGATACACTACATGACCAGTATGTATAACAGCTGTTGTTCAGTGATACACTACATGACCAGTATGTATGACAGCTGTTGTTCAGTGATACACTACATGACCAGTATGTATAACAGCTGTTGTTCAGTGATACACTACATGACCAGTATGTATGACAGCTGTTTGTCTATCAACAGTAATACACTACATGACCAGTATGTATGACAGCTGTTTGTTTATCTTAACAGTGATACACTACATGACCAGTATGTATGACAGCTGTTTGTTTATCTTAACAGTGATACACTACATGACCAGTATGTATGACAGCTGTTTGTTTATCTTAACAGTGATACACTACATGACCAGTATGTATGACAGCTGTTTGTTTATCTTAACAGTAATACACTACATGACCAGTATGTATGACAGCTGTTTGTTTATCTTAACAGTAATACACTACATGACCAGTATGTATGACAGCTGTTTGTTTATCTTAACAGTAATACACTACATGACCAGTATGTATGACAGCTGTTTGTTTATCTTAACAGTAATACACTACATGACCAGTATGTATGACAGCTGTTTGTTTATCTTAACAGTAATACACTACATGACCAGTATGTATGACAGCTGTTTGTTTATCTTAACAGTAATACACTACATGACCAGTATGTATGACAGCTGTTTGTTTATCTTAACAGTAATACACTACATGACCAGTATGTATGACAGCTGTTTGTTTATCTTAACAGTGATACACTACATGACCAGTATATGACAGCTGTTGTTCAGTGATACACTACATGACCAGTATGTATAACAGCTGTTGTTCAGTGATACACTACATGACCAGTATGTATGACAGCTGTTTGTTTATCTTAACAGTGATACACTACATGACCAGTATGTATGACAGCTGTTGTTCAGCTTAACAGTGAGAAAATGAATATTCTTTGTATTATATATGTTCTGGTATATCCTGGTATTACATCACTAAGTTATTACACAACTAAGTTTTTACGCCACTAGGTTATTACACTACTAGGTCATTAAACCACTAGGTAATTACACCACTAGGTTATTACACAACTAGATTATTTCACCAAATGCGTATTACACTTCTATTTTATTACTCCGCTAGTTTATTACATGACTTGGTCATTACACCACTGGATTATTACACTACTAGGAAATTACACCACTTGATTATTGCACCACTAGATTATTACAAAACTAGATTATTTCACCTCTAGGTTATTACACCACTAGATTATTACATGACTAGGTTATTACACCACTAGATTATTACATGACTAGGTTATTACAACTCTAGATTATTACATTACTAGGTTATTACACCACTATATTATTACATTACTAGGTTATTACACCTCTATATTATTACATTACTAGGTTATTACACCACTATATTATTACATTACTAGGTTATTACACCTCTATATTATTACATTACTAGGTTATTACACCTCTATATTATTACATTACTAGGTTATTACACCAATAGGTAATTAAACCACTTGACAATTACACCACTAGGTTATCAAGCCACTAGATTATTACATGACAAGGTTATTACACCTCGAGATTATTACATTACTATACTATTACACTCAAAGGTTATTACTCAACTAGGTTATTACACCACCATGTTATTAAGCAAAAAGAGTATTACACCACTAGGGTATTACATCACTAGGGTATTACACCACTAGGGTATTACACCACTAGGGTATTACATCACTAGGGTATTACACCACTAGGGTATTACACCACTAGGGTATTACACCACTAGGGTATTACATCACTAGGGTATTACATCACTAGGGTATTACACCACTAGGGTATTACATCACGAGGGTATTACATCACGAGGGTATTACACCACTAGGGTATTACATCACTAGGGTATTACACCACTAGGGTATTACATCACTAGGGTATTACACCACTAGGGTATTACATCACTAGGGTATTACACCACTAGGGTATTACATCACTAGGGTATTACACCACTAGGGTATTACACCACTAGGGTATTACATCACTAGGGTATTACACCACTAGGGTATTACATCACTAGGGTATTACACCACTAGGGTATTACATCACTAGGGTATTACACCACTAGGGTATTACATCACTAGGGTATTACACCACTAGGGTATTACACCACTAGGGTATTACATCACTAGGGTATTACACCACTAGGGTATTACATCACTAGGGTATTACACCACTAGGGTATTACACCACTAGGTTATTACACCACTAGGGTATTACACCACTAGGGTATTACATCACTAGGGTATTACACCACTAGGGTATTACATCACTAGGGTATTACACCACTAGGGTATTACATCACTAGGATACAGGGTGCGGGGTAGCTACACTCACACTACAGTGCTGCCGGGTGGCTACAGTCACACTAAAGGGTGCCTGGTGGCTACAGTCACACTACAGTGCTGCCGGGTGGCTACAGTCACACTAAAGGGTGCCTGGTGGCTACACCCACACTGCAGGGTCCCTGATGGCTACACTCACATTAGAGCCTCACACTACAGCTCTGGTACTGGTGCAACATTATCTGAACGTCACACTTGGCAGTGCCGTTGTCGCGTGTCTGATGTTAACTCGGTTTCTCTTCTTGGTCTTGGAAATGTAATAGTCATATATGAACTTTCCTAAACTACAGTTTTTGGCAGTTATATTAATGCAACCTCCTACAGATCTTTTGGTTCATGAGGAAACTATTCGCCCATACCAGAGTCTTCATCTATATGTTGGACAGAGCAAATATATCTTTTTATATTCCAGGAAATCTGTCCTTCCAATGTTTGCACAAGAGGTTACAAAAGAGCAACAAATCTTAATGTTTGGTTTCGACGAAATTATTATTCAATAATGTTTTTTTCATTTGTTTTTCAGATTTTCGTCACTTAATAAAATGGATGTCATAATCTGTGGTAACCAAACGTTATTTTTTCCAAGTGATCAGTACAGAAGCAGGTAAGACCAGCAAGAGCATTGAACAGTAGAATGTGATAGCCTGAAATATTGTGATTAAAGTACTTCATTATTTGCTTGATGTCAAATTTAAATATTTCATCACAAACACTAGAAAATTTATGTGCGAAAGTCTGTTATAATGTAACTTTTCATGTTGATCATTAAAGTGTTTGGACACTTAACTCCCTTGGAATTTATTATCTTCATTTTCTGCATGTATGACAGTTGTTTGTATAGCCTAACTGTGATATACTGCATGTATGGCAGCTGCTTGTACAGCTTTATAGTGACACACTGTTTATCCTGTATGTATTACAGCTTCTTGTACAGCCTAATAGTGACACTGGATGAATGACAGCTGCGTTTTCAGCTTAATAGTGACACACACACTGCATGTCCTGCATGTATTGCAGCTGACTGTATAATTTAAGAGCGATATACTGCATGTATGACCGCTTCTTGAACATTTTAACAGTTATACACTGTATGTTTTGAATGTATGACAGCTGCTTGTACAGCTTAACTGTGGCACACTGCATGTATGCCAGCTGCTTTTACGGCTTAACAGTGACACACTACATGTATGGCAGCTGCTTGTACAGCTTAATCGTGACAGACAGCATGTATGACAGCAGCTTGTACGGCTTAACAGTGACACAATGTATGTCTTGCGTGTATTACAGTTTCGGGTGGCGCCTGACAGTGAGACAGAATATACTATATGTATGATATCTAGAAATACATCTTTAAAGTGCCAAGTTTAGTATCAGAGTATCCCGCTTATATGAGTGGCTCTAACAACGCTCTCCACACCTCTTAGACATTACCCTCCCACCACACATCTTACTTTCACAATCCACACACTCCTTCATATCGAAAAAAAAATTGTATATCACAAAACACTTATGTACAGTCTCCTAATATATATATATATATATATATATATATATATATATATGTCGTACCTAGTAGCCAGAACGCACTTCTCAGCCTACTATGCAAGGCCAGATTTGCCTAATAAGCCAAGTTTTCATGAATTAGTGTTTTTTCGGCTACCTAACCTACCTAACCTAACCTAACCTAACTTTTTCGGCTACCTAACCTAACCTAACCTATAAAGATAGGTTAGGTTAGGTTAGGTAGGGATGGTTAGGTTCGGTCATATATCTACGTTAATTTTAACTCCAATAAAAAAAAATTGACCTCATACAAAATGAAATGAGTAGCTTTATCATTTCATAAAAAAACAATTAGAGAAAATATATTAATTCAGGAAAACTTGGCTTATTAGGCAAATCGGGCCTTGAATAGTAGGATGAAAAGTGCGTTCTGGCTATTAGGTACGACATATATATATATATATATATATATATATATATATATATATATATATATATATATATATATATATATATATATATACATATGTCGTACCTAGTAGCCAAAACGCACTTCTCAGCCTACTATGCAAGGCCTGATTTGCCTAATAAGCCAAGTTTTCATGAATTAATTGTTTTTCGGCAACCTAACCTACCTAACCTAACTTTTTCCGCTACCTAACCTAACCTAACCTATAAAGATAGTTTAGGTTAGGTTAGGTAGGGTTGGTTAGGTTCGGTCATATATCTACGATATTTTTAACTCTAATAAAAAAAAATTGACCTCATACATAATGAAATGGGTAGCTTTATCATTTCATAAGAAAAAAATTAGAGAAAATATATTAATTCAGGAAAACTTGGCTTATTAGGCAAATCGGGCCTTGAATAGTAGGCTGAGAAGTGCGTTCTGGCTACTAGGTACGACATATATATATATATATATATATATATATATATATATATATATATATATATATATATATATATATATATATATATATATATATATATATATATATATATATATATATATATATATATATATATATATATATATATGTATGTATGTATGTCGTACCTAGTAGCCAGAAAGCACTTCTCAGCCTACTATGCAACGCCCGATTTGCCCAATAAGCCAGGTTTTCATGAATTAATTGTTTTTCGACTACCTAACCTAACCTAACCTAACTTTTTCGGCTACCTAACCTAACCTAACCTATAAAGATAGGTTAGGTTAGGTTAGGTAGGGTTGGTTAGGTTCGGTCAAATATCTACGTTAATTTTAACTCCAATAAAAAAAATTGACCTCATACATAATGAAATCGGTAGCTTTATCATTTCATAAGAAAAAAATTAGAGAAAATATATTAATTCAGGAAAACTTGGCTTATTAGGCAAATCGGGCCTTGCATAGTAGGCTGAAAAGTGCGTTCTGGCTACTAGGTACGATATATATATATATATATATATATATATATATATATATATATATATATATATATATATATATATATATATATATATATATATATATATATATATATATATATAAATCGGGCCTTGCATAGTAGGCTGAGAAGTGCGTTCTGGCTACTAGGTACGACATTATATATATATATATATATATATATATATATATATATATATATATATATATATATATATATATATATATATATATATATATATATATATATATATATATATATATATATATATATTATATATATATATATATATATATATATATATATATATATATATATATATATATATATATATATATATATATATATATATATATACATATATACATATATATACATATATA
>NC_091156.1:33311738-33321738 GCF_040958095.1 Procambarus clarkii | reverse complement strand
TTTGAGCCATCACCAGTATCAATAGATGATACTGGAGATCTGTGGAGGTGCGACTGCACCCTGCGTGACGGGAGATGTCTCCCGGTGGAGGCGCAACTGCACCCTGCGTGACGGGAGATGTCTCCCGGACCTCTAAGGAGAAGGGAGAAGGGGGGAAGATATATAGGCCGACACCTGACCACCCCATCCCAAGGGTTGGTCAGGTGTAATTAACCAAAAACAGGTATAGCTTAGCTTAGAATGGTCAAAGAGGATTAAGCGGTCAGAGAATAAGGATGAAAGATTAAAGAAAGGCCTCATGAACACACAATATATGAATATACAATTATAATGAGACATTGTAAGCCTCTCTATCAGAGTTGTTTCTTAAACTGTTGTGCAATATTATAACTTAAAAATGGATCAAGTTTGTACATTCCAGTACTAACATTAAGAAGATTTGGACACTGACTGATTAGAGCAGACTCAATCAAATTCCGTTCCACGAAATCCTCACAATTGGTAATGCTTTTTGCCCCATTCCAGTTAATATTGTGATCGCATAAACTCGTATGTAGATACAATGCATTAGACGTTTGGGCAGTTCTAATACTATAAGCATGTTGTGACAATCGCAATTGTAAGGACTTTCCTGTTTGTCCAAGGTACACAGAATCACAATCATTGCAGGGAATCGAATACACACAACCTGCTGTATCAGGGGATGTATCAGGAAAAATTTCTCTGTGGATTTTCCGCATATATATATATATATATATATATATATATATATATATATATATATATATATATATATATATATATATATATATATATATATATATGTATGACAATGTCAGACCACGGAGGAAAAATGAAACAGGAAATTTCCTTAAGTACTTTCGTATATTAAATACATCTTCAGAAGGTCCAAAGGTTTCATTTTTCCTCCGTGGTCTGACATTGTCAGATTCTTAATCACGTGTTTATTTTCGTGATATACACACATATATATGTATATATATATATATATATATATATATATATATATGTATATATATATATATATATATAAGAAGGTTACAAAACATACAAGACAAATGCCTAAAGGTTATGGATCTCTTGAAGCTCCTCCGCTTCTGGACAGGAACCGAGGATGCAGCAAGCATTTCCCCTCTGGATCGCCACACTGAGACACTGAAATAAAAAACTGGAAGCCCTAGGGTCTCTGGTGACGTCAATGAGCTTGGAACCCAATTCCTTGAGAAATCCCAAGGCACTCTTGCCCCAGGGGCCATGCGTCTCAGACGCTATGGGAACAAAGAGGATATATATACAGAGAACAAAGATATATATATATATATATATATATATATATATATATATATATATATATATATAAGAGAACAAAGAGAACAGGGAACAAAGATATATATATATATATATATATATATATATATATATATATATATATATATATATATATATATATATATATATATATATGTATATATATATATATACATATATATATATATGTCGTACCTAGTAGCCAGAACGCACTTCACGACCTACTATGCAAGGCCCGATTTCCCTAATAAGCCAAGTTTTCATGAATTAATGTTTTTTCGATTACCTAACCTACCAAACCTAACCTAACCTAACTTTAACTTGTATCTAGTAGCCAGAACGTCGTACTCGGCCTACTATGCAAGGCCCGATTTGCCTAATAATCGAAATTTTTCTGAATTTATAATATTTTATCATTTTATTCATTTGATATGATAAAGCTATCTATATCACTATGTATGTATTAATTTTTTTTAATTTGTGTTAAAACTAATGTAGATATATGACCGAGCCCAACCAACCCTACCTAACCTAACCTAACCCATCTTAACCTAACCTAAACTAACATCACTATGTCAATAATTTAGATTCCAAATATAATATATTTTAATTTTTTCAAATTAACCAATTGAAAATATAAAAAAAAAGGAAATCACTGCCTATTAGGCAATTCGGGCCTTGCCTAGTAGGCCGAGAAGTGCGTTATGGCTATTAGGTACGACATATGTATATATATATATATATATATATATATATATATATATATATATATATATATATATATATATATATATATATATATATATATATATATATATATATATATATATATATATATATATGTCGTACCTAGTAGCCAGAACTCACTTTTCAGCCTACAATGCAAGGCCCGATTTGCCTAATAAGCCAAGTTTTCATGAATTAATATATTTTCTCTAATTTTTTTCTTATGAAATGATAAAGCTACCCATTTCATTATGTATGAGGTAAATTTTTTTTTATTGGAGTTAAAATTTACGTAGATATATGACCGAACCTAACCAACCCTACCTAACCTAACCTAACCTATCTTTATAGGTTAGGTTAGGTAGCCGAAAAAGTTAGGTTAGGTTAGGTTAGGTAGGTTAGGTAGTCGAAAAGCAATTAATTCATGAAAACTTGGCTTATTAGGCAAATCGGGCCTTGCATAGTAGGCTCAGAAGTGAGTTCTGGCTACTAGGTACGACATATATATATATATATATATATATATATATATATATATATATATATATATATATATATATATATATATATATATATATATATATATATATATAATTCATCAATCGAAATTATAGATTGATAGACATTCACTACAATGTTGCTAGGTGTTAAACTACAACTGCAAAGTATTTGTAACTGAAATTAAAACCATAAAAGTTATCTGTATGGTAAATTATAGGCTGTGAAGCCGGATATGACCATCAAAAAACTCGCCAACCGAAACACATCATGGGCGAGACTTGCTTCATCACATGTTACTGGTGTACTTGGAAATTGTTATTATTCTTCCTCTTCAATTACACCTATCAATGGCCACACACAATAAGAGCAGTAACCTAAATATGACAGCTATATCAGGGTAAATATAGTTATTTATGAGATAACATCTATGTAATATTTACCTTGTTGACCAAGCCACACACTAGAAAGTGAAGGGACGACGACGTTTCGTTCCGTCCTGGACCATTCTCAAGTCGATTGTGTTTTGGTCAACATATTTCAGCCACGTTATTGTGACTCCTCTTCTGCATAATATTTACATTGTTTTGCTCGCTAGCATCCTAACCGTTACCTTAATATACCTGACATCTTTGGCCAGGAAAGAATAGATAACAGGTTTCCGAATCAGGACCCTTCTCCTGATTGTTGACGAAGATCGTGCTAATGATGGGAGCATTTTACAACCATTAACACTGTTTCAAAGGGAAAATTTGTGGAGTGTCTTGGAGCTCCTGCGAGACTTATTATGTTAAATTAATAATTGAGACTTCTGATGGCTTCTTCCCACTGAAGCACGCATCCAGTCTTCACCAGATGCGTTTTATCATGAAGTGGAAGGAGGGCCCATGTTTAATCTAGTTTAGTACTGATTATTAAGTTGGCCAAGGGAAACTTTTTAGCATGTTTACATTCCAGACACTTCACATTTAAGATGGAATCCAATTATTAGGTTGTGAATTTAATGGCGACATATGGCAATGATATCCTCGTTTTCTACAAAGGAAATTTCCACTGAGACTCATTTTCTATGAATTAATTTGTAAGAACAAAACAGCAGCAATGTTATGTGCCTATTACATTGAAAGTTAGAAAACAGTGACTTTTTTCACGACATAATGTGTAGGTTCGGTCCATGTAGAAGGTTTGTCCACAATGTTGGTGAGTCTGTAATATAATGAGTAAATTCAGTCCAAGAAGATGGTTAGCCCAATGTGTTGTTGAGTCTGTAATATAATGTCTAGGATCAGTCCATGTAGACGGTTAGTCCAAAATGTTGGTGAGTCTGTACTATAATATGTAGGTTCAATCCATGTAGATCTTCAGGCCAATATGTTGGTGAGTCTGTAATATAATGTGTAGGTTCAGTACATATTAAGGTTAGTCTAATATGTTGTTGTGCTGGTAAAATAACGTGTTGGTCCAGCTCGTGTCAAGGCTGTATGTGTTGACAGCTACACCGCGAAACTGGCTTATTCCTAAGTGAGATATGATCTCAGTCTTTTGTTAAGGACTGACATTGTCAGTGAGAGAGGTTGAGTCATACAAGTAGCCACATAGTTGACCGGGTGTCAGCTCAAGAGACGCCACTGACAACAGAGAAAGCAACTGGTTTTTGGCATTTAGTGCATTCAGGAAGTAGCAAAGAGACATAACGGTATTGCAAGTAAGGCATCAATATATCGCCTATATATTGCCTATATATAGGCAATATATAGTAAAGCCTATCTTGACTGCGAACGTAGTGTTGAAATAATGAAATAACATTCTGTCAAAGTCAAGATGATATGTAACATAGGTTTTATAGGAGACGGAATCAAGGACATTCTTAGCAATATTACCAACATCTCGACAAGGAATGTTATGACCCGTTGAAGCGCAGATGTGTAATATGTACTCTGAGAGAAAATTCTATTAACATCAGAGGCCCGAAACTGTTCAACACGCTTCCACTACAATAAGGGGCATAACTAGCCGACCCCTCACAGTGATCAAGAAAGAACTTGATAAGCACCTCCAAAGGATACCTTATCAACCAGGCTGTGATTCATACATCAAGCAGCGAGTAGCCGCGTCCAACAGCCTGGTTGACCAGTCCAGCAACGAGGAGGCCTAGTTCAAATCGGAGCCGAGCTGACGCTAAGCCCCGAAAACACTTCAAGATAACCTCAAGGTAACCAAGGTAGCCCTATAGTGTTTCATTGCCCTTGTGTGCCGACAATGCTGTGAAAAATACAACATTACTTGACAATTGATGGCTGAGGGAACAGATTGCTGCCAGTGGTGTTGAGGCTTATTTAGATGTTACATGACTGTTTCCAGATGAATTTATGCATGCAAATATTGTATGAGGTGTAGACAGAGATACGCGGGGCTGTTAGTCTGGAGTAATACATTCCAGACGAAACGTTATGTATAAAGGTTAGTCTCTTCTCACTGTTTCACTGACTTACAAGACAAGCAGGACAGGAATTGTATTGCCAATATGAATAGTTGATGCTATATTGATTTATAGGGCAACTGGTATCAACAACGTGCTGATCAACTATTACAAATTAATTGCCAAAATCGAAACCCTTATTAATTCTATTTCCAATTGAATTTGGTAAATGCATCTCTTAAGGGGAATGTTGGGTATAACTCCATTTGAGGTGAATGTTGACTGTAATTCTCCACTTGAGGGAAATGTTGGCTGTAACTCTTGAATTGAGTGAATTGTTGACTGTAACTCTCACCTTGAGAGAAAAGTTTGGCTATAACTTTGCACTTGAGGGAAAATTTGGCTATAGCTTTCACCTTTAGGGGAATGTTGATTATACTACCACTCGAAAAGGAATGCTAACTATAGCTCTCCACTTGACGGTAATGTTCATTGCTGCTCTTGTCATGTTCCCTCTTTGAAATCATTAAAAAGGAACCCCAGTAGCAAGATGAAGGACACCAAACTCCCCAACGATCTCCCAAGTATATTGGAATAGAAAGGAGAGTCTCACGTTGTCCTTCTATTGGTCTGCCGTCTCACCTCTCGTGGATCTCTTTATCAGAACACGGCCGAATCTCATAGGCGAACACCAGCAACTTGTACTTAATGTGGTACAGGAATACACTCGGGCTGAGTAAGGACCCTCGGCGCTCTGATTCACTCGGGAACATGGCCAGTCGTCGGATTCAACGAGAGCAAAGTGGGTTGCAAACAACCATCTGAGGTAGCTCTGCTTGAGGGGGAATATTGACTGTATTTCACCACTTAGTGAGAATGTCTGGTTTACGTCTTCACTTGAAGGGATTGTTTGCTGTATTTCTCCACTTAGAAGAATGTTTGCTGTATTTCTCCAACTGTAGGGAATGTTGGCTGTATTTCTCTACTTGGGGGGAATGTTTGCTGCATTTTTCCACTTGAGGGGAATGTTTGCTGTATATCTCCACTTGAAGCGAATGTTTGCTGCATTTCTACACTTGAGGGGAATGTTTGCTGTTTTGTCCACTAGAGGGGCAATGTTTGCTGTATTTATCAACTTGTGGGGAATGTTTGCTGTATTTTTCCACTTCAAGAGAATGTTAGTTGCAACTGGCCCCTTGAGGGAAATATTTGCTGTATAAATCCACTTGAGGGGAATGTTTGCTTTATGTTTTAACTTGAAGGGAATGTTTGCTTTATGTTTTAACTTGAAGGGAATGTTGGCTGCAACTGTCTACTTGAGAAGGTGGTTCTATTCCTTATTCTGGTGAAAATGGTGGCTATAATTTTCCCCTTAAAGTGAATGTGGTCTGTAGCTCCACATATATAAGAGGAATCCTGGCTGCTGCTTACCACGTGAGGGGAAATGTGGTTTCCAACTCCTCACTTAACGAGGAATATTGACTGCAACTCCCTACTGTATGGGGAACTTTCCACTTACCCTCAATAACTAGTTAAGTACACTTACCCTATGATGCTAGTGATCATATTTTACTTTGGGCGCCATAAGAATATACTTTCCCTAAGTAACAAAGTAGCATACTTTCCCTTGAGTACCAGATGAGTATACTTCCCTTAAGCCCTAAAGGAGCATACTTTCCTTAGAGGTGCATACTTCCCTTCGATGAGCATGTTTCCTTAACCACTAGATAAGAATACTGCCCTCAACCGCTAGAGGAGAATATGTTTCTGTAACTTCACATAAAGATGCAAGATAACGTGTAGAACTATTGCATTATGTTCCGCTGTACCTGGAAGGTACAGTGACGATAACTGACCTGCGATGTACTTTGTGTTTATACTTGAATATTGTATTGTCAGATCCTGTCACTTGCCGAGTCAGTGTGGAAGGAGATGAACAGGTGCTCGGAGAGGCAGCAAATCTCCATGACACAGGTGAGTGGGTTATGAACCGTGTTGTAACACGTGATTGGGCAGGCTGCCGGTGACCATGACACAGGTGTGTTATGGACAGTGTTGTAACCCACTTTCATCAAATGGGAAGTCAGCTGCCAGGAGAGGTGTACTGGCACATTGTAAAACTTGGTGGCATTTTCCAATGTAATAAACCTAATGGACCGCATACATTACTGTCATTGCATACTCATCTGACAGATGGCATGTTTCCGACTGTTACCCATCTGACAGATGTCAATTTTTCCATTGATATAAATGTTGTGGTGAGAGCACGTGTGACGGTTGTGTGTTGTCAACAGGACGGACTGGTGAAGGCCTGGCAGCTGACCAAGCCTCGCATCCAAGGATGTGACGTGTTGCTGGTCGACGGAACAGAGGACATCAGTGACGCCGTCATGGATATCATCCTCGGCCAACATTGTGCTAAGGTCAGCAGAGGGAAGAGCAGCAGGGAAGAGAACGGAGAGGGCAGAGCAGCAGGGAAGAGAACGGAAAGGGAAGAGCAGGAGGGGAGAGAACGTAGAGGGCAGAACAGCAGGGAGAGAACGGAGAGGGTATAGCAGTAGAGAAGAAAACGGAGAGGGCAGAGCAGGAGGGAAGAGAAGTGAAAAGAAAAAACAGCAGGGAAGAGAAAGGAATGGGTAGAGCAGCTGAGGAGAGAAGGAAGTTGGGAGTGACGGACCTGGTGAGAAAAAATAGTGGAAGAGAACTGGGGAAGAAACGAGGAGTGCGGGTGAGAGTGAAAGAAGGATGGCAGACAAGTCAGGGGTCAGGACTTTGAACGAGGACGCTGTTGAAAGAGGAAAAACAGCTGGAGACCTGCGGAGGAGAGAAAGTCTTCGAGGGAGGGCAGAGGCCAGGCGAGTTATATTTGGAACGGAGATATTGTCGAGTGAGAGGTCCAAGGAGGCATGCCGGAGAGGAGACGCGATGCTGGCTCCCAATTTTCATACACTTTCTTACACCCTCTTTCTTGACGCTGGCTACCCACTACTCTAAACTCTCCTACATGATGCTGGCTGCCCACTACCCTAAACTCTCCTACATGATGCTGGCTGCCCACTACCCTAAACTCTCCTACATGATGCTGGCTGCCCACTACCCTAAACTCTCCTACATGATGCTGGCTGCCCACTACCCTAAACTCTCCTACATGATGCTGGCTGCCCACTACCCTAAACTCTCCTACATGATGCTGGCTACCCACTACTCTAAACTCTCCTACATGATGCTGGCTACCCACTACCCTAAACTCTCCTACATGATGCAGGCTGCCCACTACTCTAAACTCTCCTACATGATGCTGGCTACCCACTACTCTAAACTCTCCTACATGACGCTGGCTACCCACTACTCTAAACTCTCCTACATGATGCTGGCTACCCACTACCCTAAACTCTCCTACATGATGCTGGCTGCCCACTACTCTAAACTCTCCTACATGATGCTGGCTGCCCACTACTCTAAACTCTCCTACATGATGCTGGCTGCCCACTACTCTAAACTCTCCTACATGATGCTGGCTACCCACTACCCTAAACTCTCCTACATGATGCTGGCTGCCCACTACTCTAAACTCTCCTACATGATGCTGGCTACCCACTACTCTAAACTCTCCTACATGATGCTGGCTACCCACTACCCTAAACTCTCCTACATGATGCTGGCTGCCCACTACTCTAAACTCTCCTACATGATGCTGGCTACCCACTACCCTAAACTCTCCTACATGATGCTGGCTGCCCACTACTCTAAACTCTCCTACATGATGCTGGCTACCCACTACTCTAAACTCTCCTACATGATGCTGGCTACCCACTACCCTAAACTCTCCTACATGATGCTGGCTGCCCACTACTCTAAACTCTCCTACATGATGCTGGCTACCCACTACCCTAAACTCTCCTACATGATGTTGGCTGCCCACTACTCTAAACTCTCCTACATGATGCTGGCTACCCACTACCCTAAACTCTCCTACATGATGCTGGCTGCCCACTACCCTAAACTCTCCTACATGATGCGTACTGCCCACTACCCTAAACTCTCCTACATGATGTTGGCTGCCCACTACCCTAAACTCTCCTACATGATGTTGGCTGTCATCTACCCAATAGTCCGTCAAACTTCCTTGACATGGAGCTGGCTGTCATCTTCCTTATAGTCCATCACATTTCCTTGACATGGTGCTGGCTGTCATCTACCTTATAGTCTTTTACACTTCATTGACGTGGTGCTGGCTGTCATCTTCTCTATTCTATGTCACCATTCCTTGACGTGGTGCTGGCTGTCATCTTCTCTATTCTATGTCACCATTCCTTGACGTGGTGCTGGCTGTCATCTTCTCTATTCTATGTCACCTATCTATGACGTGGTGCTGTCATCATGCTGTCTAAATACGTCACCATTTATTGACGTAGTGCTGGCCGACATCTACCCTATACTCTTTCACCTTTTCCTTTCTTCGTTCTGGCTGTCATCTACCCTATACTCCGTCATCCTTCCATGATGTGGTGCTGGCTGTCATCTACTTTATCCTTCGTCACCCTTCCTTGACATGGTGCTGGCTGTCATCTACTTTATACTTCGTCACCCTTCCTTGACATGGTGCTGGCTGTCATCTACTTTATACTTCGTCACCCTTCCTTTACGTGGTGGTGGCTGATATTTCACATAAATATGTTGTTGTCATGTTTTCATTTGGTGACAGTTGTTATTGAATTGTGTTGTTGTTTATGTTTCAGATGTTTGTGGGAGACTCTTACCAACAGCTGGGCTCCTCCGGAGGGACAATCAGCGCCCTGGATAAGGTGACACCCACTCACAAGTTTTTCCTCAGCCAGTCCTTCAGGTTCGGGCCGGAGGTGTCGTATGTGGCACAATGTACTCTGGAGGCTCGTCTTTTGGTTCCCCACAGGACTGTAGTCGGATCAAGAATAAAGGACTCATTTATCCATACACCAGACCCTCGACTTTTTGACCCAAGCTCAAAACTCAAAAGGGCTTATATAGCCAAGTCAAATATGGAACTTT